>NW_026921421.1:0-18975 GCF_032062105.1 Saccostrea cuccullata | reverse complement strand
GTAGGAGTTCGACCTACTCTTCCCGTTCAAGGCATTTCTTTGTTGCTAGGCAACGATTTAGCTGGTAGAAAAGTTGTACCAGATCCTATAGTTTTAAAAATCACCCCAGAGGTCATGTCTAATGATGAAGATGATGACATATATCCAGCCTGTGCTGTACTAGAGCAATGGCCAGAAGACGAGAAATGGATTGCCATACTCAAGCCTTTGACAGAGCAAATACCTCTACTGACATTGACTTGAATGACATTTTTTTTCTGACCGTGATGGCCCCAAGCAAGCATAAACCACACAATATCAAGAAGCCAGTAAAGAATGAACTTTTACCAAAATTTGGGGGGATGAGTTGCATCCACCAGTTAGCCAAGACAAGGACATCCTCAGTCAAGAACGGTTACTTTTGAACAACATAAAGACCCAATATCATTCAACTTAGTAAGAGGGCACTTCCACCAGAAGAGGCCACTAAAGTTGGAGAATGTTTCTATATGAAAGATGGCATCCTTTTGCGAAAATGGCGCCCACCTGAGTTTCCCCCAGATGTGTACTGTTCAACTTTGCTTTATTTAGACAAATAGTTTTTGCTTGTAGGAAACTCTAAAAGCAATAATTTGCACAATGAAAAGAAAGGATGAAAATATAGACTCACAAAATAATTACACAATGTGACTTCCACAATGAAGGTGTGGGGAAGATTCTTTGATTATGGGGAGAAATGAAATCATGTAGAGTACAATGATATGTCATATGATGAACAAAAAACCCCCCAAAAATACCTCCACATTTCACACCTCACAGAACACCTGTACAACATGTCCTGAGGGAAATTTTACATTTCCATAGTCATTACATTCCATAATGGTAATTCTATTGATGGATCCACTGCAACTTAAATCGATCGTTGAACTTTTGTCAAAGTATTGAAATTCCATTGAAGTGACGTCCGTGGCGACACAACCCCTGTACACTGTATAAGAACTCCAATCTTAAACCAAATTGTATCCATTTCTGAGCATTCATAGAAATATTTATGAAACTGAATAAAACAATAACTACAGTAATAAGGACAAACATGTTCATTCTATCCATTTTGCACCTCATGACCAGCAAGGGGCGGAAATCAGCAAATTAATGAGTATCGAACCCATGTATATTATACTATGAGATATTTATTAAGTTGTTCTCAATATTTTGGGATGTTTTTTTTTAAATAGTCCAATATTATAGACAAAACATCTTATTTCAACTGTTTATATTTCTGGCTTCAAAGAAAAAGTTATATTATAAATCATGATTGATAGTACAAATCGATATTAGAACTGATAATTATATTTAATGATAGAATATTTAATAATAGAATAGAAATGATAGCTATATGTAGCTATCAATTTTCAATATTAATTCTTTAAAAATAATAGGGAGAGAAGGGATGTTGTTTTCAAGGTTGAAAAACATATTCTTTAAAGTATTTTTTTAAACAAATTTTTTTATAGTTGATGTGAGTGTACGGTGAGATCTTTTGTCCCATTGTCGATGTAAAAAAAGCGGCTTTGAAGGAGTAGGTTAGTGATGAGATTTTTTCAAGTCGTGATCGATCTATAATTATATTGTTTACTTAAAAATGTTGTTTACTTCACAAAATCCCAAGAAAGCATCTTTCAGAGGGTAGTGAATAAAGTTTGCTGGTGGGGTGATAGTTCATGCAAAGGTTTTCTACTGTTATCCAAATTTTTAGTAAACAAATTAAAAAAAACAATTTATAAAAAATAGTTCGGGGACAGTTCATTATTATACCATATAATAGGGGTACATTTTCTCAATGTTATTTTGATTGCTGGATAACTTTTTCATCATCATGGCTCAGATGTTTGAAAGAGAGGCCAAAAGTAACGGAAGTATTCAGTTCCTGTTAAAGGAAAGTCCCAAAATACCAAAAAGGACAGTATGCAATTCAGTCAGTTATTACAAAGGCAAAGTTTATTGACATCTTCAAAGTGAGCAAATTCAGTAAATTGGCAACATAGTTGGAATTTCATTAGCTGAAATTTCTCAGTTATACATTCTGTCTGAAATTTTCTACAAGTTATCTCTCTTTCATCACTTGTAGACAACAACAATGGGCGACAGACGAGTCTCCCCGTTGAGATCTTCGACTGTCTCACGAACAGTATTACAAATACATAAAGCTGTTGAAGACGTGAAAAAAGACAGCCAAGGTCCCCCAAGTCCACAGTTGGTAAGTTGCTTTTCAATATCCTATTATCTCTAACTCACAACTCACGCTTTTTAATGTTTTATAAGTATTTTAGATTTAATTGATATATTTCCCTTCTTATTGTTAAAACCAATAGCTTGTGATGCATCCAAGAAAACGAAAACGTATTGTGGATCTAGATAGGGATCATGAATTCTAGAGATAAAGAAGACAGAGATGTTTCTTTATCATTAAAAATATTTACAAAAGTATGAATTTATGTGTATTCTGTAAAATGAAACTGTTTCTATTAGAATGCTTTTTTTAACAAATTGCATGTTAATAGTTTTGTTACCTATTTTAGTATATAAAGAGCAAAAAAGAAATTTAATCGTATGAAATTACAGATATTTTTTTTTACTAAGTTCATAAAAAGTTTTATTATTAGCACATAGAACGATTTATGTCTTCTCTGTATAATATTGAGCTGTAATAGTTGTGGAAAAATTAAGAATATGGTTTTCTTGTCATTGATATCTAGAACAATTTACTTTTGATAAATAATGAACTATGTACATTCATAATAATTTTCTAAACTTTAAGGTTTTTTTTTTTAATATAGAACTGTACATGTGGGAAAAACACTTGACTCTGAACAAAAAACAAGGCTTTGAGAATGTTTTGACCATACCGTTGAAATGTCTGATGAGGCGGACAACCAATAAATGAATTTGTGAAACTGAAAGAGCAATGTATTATAATTCAAAATTATCTGGAAAAATAAAAACAGAATTGTACATGTGGAAAAATTCACTTGACTCTGAACGAAAAACAAGACGTTGAGAATGTTTTTAACAATGGTCTCAAAATCTTTGATGAGATGGACCAATTGACACTTTCGTTTAAATAAAGAATTTAATACTTAACAATTTTTATTAAAATGTAGAGCTATTACTGGTGAAAAGTTCCATTGACGTCTTGCGAAAAAATGAAATTAATTTTTTTGAAACAACTCCTTTCGTTTTATACAGCTAAAATAAGATGGATTATTAAAAGCCTTCAGATGAGATGGTTATTTGCCCATATGATAAGACACGTGATCAGAAAAGAAAGACTGTCACGCCATTTAATTAAATGTGCGAAAAGCAACAAATCTATTCTAAAAAAACTTCACTTCATGTTATTCTAACCATAGCCATAAAATTAAAAGGGGTGATGGTTGTGAGCATAACAAACAGTGTACGGACAAACAACGTTTTGACAACTATTTGGAGCGAGAAAAACTTATCACCAACAGAGAGGACACTTCTCTTCCTAACTAAAAGGAATTCCATATATCCTCGGAGGAGAATTCGGATGAGGAGTTGGAGCCCTTTTGCGGTGAAAACTTTCATGGACTAGTTTTAGATATAAATAAAAAAAATAAATGTGACAAAATTTGTACGTAAAAGGGGGACACTTCTCTCCCTATTTATAATGAAATTCATATATCCTGCCAGGAGAATTGGGATGAGGAGTTAATGTGTATGTAGTTGATTTTTTTTTTCCTCTAGTGATGTAATGGTCTCACTACTACTGGATATATTTATACCACGGATGGATTTTATTTTGTATAGAGTTATCTCTCTTGGATCAGAGTTACATGGTAACATTACATTATAACTTGAACTGCTGACTTCGAATTTTATTTCGAAGAGAGAGAGTACTGTGGATCACTTCCAGAGTTTAAAAATTATGTGCATTTAATAAAATAACTTCTTTTTTCATCTTGGTGATGTATGTATCAATATGTAATATATATTTCATTAAGTCTGCAATTTTGTTGTTCTTTTTTCACATCCATTAAATCATCAAGATGGAGTTAACTGATCTTGAAAACTTTTTACTAGTTATCATTCCTATGACTTTTTCTATATATTTATACCAAATACTGACAGTAGTCTATACCCACTAAGATGTCTGGTCTAAAGTTATATAAGTGGATGATATATTGAAAAATAACTTTTCTCAATGAGTAGGCGGAGGCTACTGTGAGCCTTTGGTACAAATATATAGAGTAAGCCTTCCGAGTGGCCGGAGACTGTTGTAAGCCTTTGGTATAAATGTATAGAGCAAGCCTTGGGAGTGGATGGAGACTGCTGTGGACCTTTGGTATAAATTTATAGAGAAAGCCCTTTCATCTGATTACCATAATGGGTAAGAATATATAGAGCAAGCCTTCTGAATTGGTGGAGACTGCTGTGAGCCTTTGGTATAAATATATAGAGAAAACCTTTCATCTAATTAGCATAATTGGTAAGAATATATAATAATTTGGGCGGATCTTATTATATAAATAAAGTGTGTGTTGTATATAAGTAAATAAACAATACTTGTTTACAACCTATCTTTCAAAAGTTTAGCATTTTTTAAAATTAAATTTTGATCCTATTTCTACGACCTTGTTTGTTGCTGACCCATAGAAGAGGTGAAGAGTCAACATCCTATAGGAAAACGGTGATATATATAAACGAATAACACTTTTTTCTTCTCACTCGCTTGTTAGCTTTCCTCCCAAGATGTGTAAAATTTGAAATTGGTGCTGGAAGTGATGGGGAAAGCAATACTTCTTTAACGGATACACCGAGGAGTATCAGAAGCGCAGTTTGCAATTCAAATGTCCCTTTTTTAGAGAGAAGGTTGAATTTACATTTCCAACGTGAGTAGTTCCTATACTATCCCATGTAAAACTTTTAAAAAAATCATTGATTTTTAAATTCTAGTCTTAGATTTAATAGTTTTCAAAGAAGCAGTTTTAAAAGTATTCGAGCAGTACTTTATGTATAAATATAGTGTTAATAGTAATCTTATAGTAATAGCACATTTTAAGGAAAATATCCTCTGTTTTAAGTGTAAGTGCAAATTCATTTTAACAGACAACAAAAATGAAACACAAATGTCCATGCAAGAAAACCTTGCGTTGGCTCTCTTAGCAATGCGCCATGACAAACAATCGGGAATTGTTACAGTTAGAAATGTAGGCGGCCCAGCAAGACCTCCAATGGTAAGTTTAATTTTCCTTTAAATGCCCCCCCCCTTCTGAACATGCAATTGCAGTTTATTGACAATATGATCTTGTGTAAATTGTATTATCATAAAGATGTAGATATATAGTATATCAATTAGGCTTAGACCTGTCGATTGTAGTTCATTTAGGGAATATTTCTCCATTTTATTTCCCTAAAATTCTCATTACAGATGAACGTAATTTCACTCCAAAAAAGAAGAAAATTGTAACAGAAGACGACGAAGATAATTTACGCTTGGTAAAGAAATGTTCCTCTGTATTTCGTATATAATAATGCATTTTTTTTATCAACTTGCAACCATAAATTAATTACGTTATGTTTGTAGTACATTTGTATATACATGTAACATAGAGGAATGTAAATTTGAAGTCAATATATCATCACTTTCAATTTTCGTGCGATAAAATGATTAGCTTATTTTCTAAAGGTAAATTAAATCAAATTTGTTATCACAGAGACTATCAAGTAAAATAATTTTAGATTTAATAAAGAAATTTATTTTATTACTTAGCATCTTTTCGTCTTTGATATACTGACTTAAAAAATAGTTGATTTTATTCAAAAATATATTATTACCAACTATGTTAATTGTGTAATATACATGTTTCTTTCTCTGCTCAGTCAATGTCAATGATATCATTTGTTCACGTTGAAATTTGCAGTAAATCCTGTATCGTTTGTTGTTACACGAGGAAGCACAAAATGTTCATCGTTCTGAATTCACCATTGAATAGAAAATAAGTTATGAAATGTTTGCGAGTTCCTCTTTCTAATCCCAGGCTTATTATTCAAGAACATATAATGAACCAAGAGGTTATTTGTAACACTGACTCTTCACCATATAGAATGAGGAAAAAAGCACTTGAGACTTCACTTCTTTTTAGGACCTACCCGCTTCATCATGGAAAGGTACTTCCAGTTTTCATTTTTGAATCGGAAAAAAAAATATTCAAAAATTCTTCTCAGAGATATTTATTTCTTTTTTCGATGAAGAAGTGAAAAAAAATTATCAGCAACCTCACGCGGATAAGTGAGCAATTGGCCAGATTGCCATGTCCGTGAGTATATTGTTTTTCTTTTCTTGGTGTTATAATTCTTCTGATGTTATTCTTAAGCATCAGGGATGACAAGTATTAAATTCTGGGGGGTTTAAATTTATAGTATGGACTATTTCTCCGCAAACCGGTAAACCATGTGCAGGTATATCTCTATAAATTTACGTTTTTTTTACTTCAACTTAAAAAGATTTCCTTCATAATTCATTTAGATCATCATAAATGAATTTTTTATCTCATCGACGGTATTATGATCGGTAAAATTAACATACATAATTTTTTTTCATAATTAAGACAATGATTATATACAAAATCATTTTTTTTAGTTCGCATTAGTTTATGTTGCAATAAAAAATCATGATTCAATTTGCATTTTTACCTCATTTTTCAGCACACCAACTGAATAAGTCTCTTAACGGGAATTTTTGAAGAAAAAAAAATCAATGAAATAA
Organism: Saccostrea cuccullata; assembly: GCF_032062105.1. Lineage (NCBI taxonomy): Eukaryota > Metazoa > Mollusca > Bivalvia > Ostreida > Ostreidae > Saccostrea > Saccostrea cuccullata. The sequence continues at coordinate 12,206 of NW_026921421.1, read as the reverse complement.
AATTATTCCCTCTTTAATTAATATTTAAATTATGTATATGACTCTTTTTCTGTTAACATAGAGAACCTCGTAGACGATGAGTGAGGGCAACGGGGTTAGTTTTGTTTTCCTTATGATTTGGTCAACTTCATCTTCTAAAAAGTCAAAATATTTTAATCATTTCTCCCCCCCTTTTATTTTCTTCTGTTCAGGCAGCCACCCAGTGTCCCGAGGAGGAATCATTTAGTATACTGAAAAATATGAAATATAATGTATACACTTCTTGAACATCGTTATAAAACATTGATTTTTCTTTCTATTTACAGTCTCTTGATAGATACCATCACAATAAGTGATGTGTAAGTTATTAACTTTTTAAATCATACCTGATTTTTTTACTCCATAAATTTAATTTTTACTCATAAGAAACTTATTTTTTAAGTAGCATCACACATGAAGTAGAATAGAGGTTCTCCTTTTGGGGAGTACATTTGATTTGTTGAATCTATGAACTTTCGAAATCAGCCCAGAGGATGAAGCAGAAGAAAAAATGCGGAAACGTCGTTAGTAGTTTTTTTTTTTAAATACAATAATTAGTCATTATTTGTTATTATATAAAGAATTTAACTCAAACACAAGATTCCCTTAAGCGCTTGTTGGGGAATGAGGCTTGTCGGTGGGGTAAAGGTTTACTGTCCTCTCTAGTATTTCGGGTAAACACGTGTCATTTTACGAAAACAAAAATAAGAGTTAAGGAACAAGAGGTTTCACCTACAAAGGGAGCGCATTTTCATAATATTCAAATCCGATATCATTTTTAAATAACAGTTATTTACGAGGGTTGTTCGATATGTATTGTGTATTGTACCACAGCGCGATAACGCCTTGCATGATTTCGTCGATATTTACACGCCTGGGTAACTCTATTCAATACCTTGCCAACAGTATAAACACGAGCCTTCATCTACACATGGTTATAAAATAATCGTTATTTCAATAGAGCCAGTCGTTGACCACTGTTATAAAAATGGTTGGGAAAAGGGTTGAGAATATTGAAGAAATTAGAGCTTATATAAAAGTTTGCACAAAACTCGGTAATTCGGTAAAGCAGATTTTTACTGAATTGGGGGAAGTTTATGGGTCTGATAAGGTATCTTATGAGACAGTTCGTAGGTGGAGACAGAAATTTCTGACTGGCACAGAGTCCGTCAAAGATGCAGCAAAATCGGGTCGACCTGTAACTGTATCAGGCAAGACAAATGTCTCAAAAGTCAAGGAAATAATTGAAAGTGATGACAGGTATACAATTCGTGATATTGCCAAAGCTGTTGGCATATCGCTATTGCGGGTGCATTTCATTTTGAAGCGTATTTTGAAAGTAGGAAAGATTTCTGCCAGATGGATACCCCATATATTGACAGATGACCAAAAAAAGGTACGAATACAAACTGCTAAGCGACTGCTAAAAATGTTTCCAAACTTCAATCAAAGACAATTTGCAAACATAGTTACTGGTGACGAAACATGGGTTCACTATTTCGAACCAGTAAGAAAAGTTGGAAACAAATTATGGCCAACCAAACACGGTATAAGGCCTGTAGTTGCCAAAAGGACAATGAGCACAAAGGTCCTTTATTGCATATCTCCTCTTGCGATGGTTTAGCCGTACAAATTCCGGTGCCGAAGGGCAAAAGTGTTACTGGTCGGTATTACCAAGATGTTGTACTGAAAAAGCTCAAGAAATATTATCAGAAACGACGTCCTGTGTCGGGATTTACGCATGTTCGCCTTCTTCATGATAATGCTCCATCGCATACATCTGAGCTTGTGAAGCAATTATCACAAGACGAAAGAACACCTTTAAGCAATTGCTTAATGATGGCTAATTCAATACTCCATTAAGCAACCATTAAGCTGCAACTTACAGGTGCTTAATGTCCAAACTTCATTAAGCTACCATTAAGCCACCATTAAGCCGAGCTTAATGGTGACTTAATGGTCAAACCTCATTAAACTTATACGTTTTACGCATTTTATATCGAATCTTTGATCTAACTTTTAAAGTTATTTCAATGTCATTTACGCAAAATCTAATTTTTTTTTTTTTTTTTGTGATTTATAATCTTGTCTCGATCGTAATTTTTAAATAACATTTCTGTCATTATGCAAAATCTCGGGCACTGAGAATAAAGTTAGCTAACAGGGGCTTGCTCCCGGTTTCTAATATTTTATTTTAATCATTTACAGTATCAATAAAAAAGAAATTTTAACTTATTACCGCATTTGATTTTTCTTAAATAAATAATTAATACATACGTTGTTTTTATTATTGTGTATACGTTGTTTTTATTATTTGTGTATATGATTTTTGTTTTAAAAAATAAATAATTCTATAATACACGCCGGGGCCAACTCCCTGTGAAATGTCTTAATTTCTCACTACCGAAAATCAATCTGTTCTTAAAATTATCTTTATTTATGAACGCAAATATAATTATATTACTTTTTTTAAAAAAAGAGATGGTATTTTTATTTCATTTGTTAAAAACAACATATTCTGATACATATTAATTTCCCAGGAATATAAAATCATGTTCTCATTAGAAAAAAAATCTGTCTTTTTTTTGGAGGGGGGGGGGGCGGGCTGGGCCACGGGTGCTAAAAATAATGTTTAGTTTTCAAAGTTTGACTAAAAAATGTTTAGTTTTCAAAGTTTGACTTTTACATCATGAATAAGTTGAATTAATTCGTTAGTGTTTTTTTTACAATGCAGCGGTAAGTATCTGTCAAAATCTAGTCGGTCTTCATTCATTGTTATATCAAAATCGATTTTCAGAAGAACAGCCGATCAGATTAAACATGACATCCGACCAGATCATACACATTGGGAAACGGGGTAAGATTAACAGTGTACAGTACCGACTGGTTAAACAATAGACCTTAATTAGGTGTCCACCGTCCCCGGTCAACTAACGGGAAACTATACATACACAACGCACACTAACAGATTTTGATGATCAATTATTTTGACAAAATTTAAATTTAATGCAAGCATTTAACAAATTAAAAATTATGATTCATTGTAAAATGACATTTATTTTGATACCCATTATGATACAAAAAGAATTTTAACTGAATATGATATTCGAAAAAAAGTTTTTGTAAACAATAACCACGTAACTCGTAAACGAGGATTGTCACTGGGCCTAAATCTTAGACACAAAATCCGTTAATATCCGAAGACTATTTTATTATTTAAAATAAAATTCATCTGTCTTTCCCGATGATAGATTTTTTTGTGTTTTATCTATACATGTAATTGATTTAATTTCAATCTTGATTTAATTAATGCTTACACGTATTAATCTTCAAATAACAGAGCGAATTCATTACAATTTAAAAGCCGAACTCAGCGGTTTAGAAATATTAATGTGATATAGATCCATAAATATAAATGTTTATAGTTTGATTAATAAATCAATTCAAGACTTTGGAGACGTTCAACAAAATAAATACTTTTACAAGTCCAAAACAAACTTTGTGCTAAATAAATGTTTAATATTTTCATTTCTACATCAAGAGCGGAATTAGCCCAATGGTTAAGGTGACTGCCAGTAACACGAAGGGTCATGAGTTCGCGCCCCGTGTTTGGTGTTTTTTTTTTAATTTTGATTTTCGTTTTTTTACTTATTTTTACCAAATCAAGATATGTGTGAACTCGACATTTATAATTTGTGATGACAAATCACTATAATAATAATTTTTCAGCCCATAAAAACAGTAATATCGACTGCGTAATGGTGGCTTAATGGTGGCTTAATGGTAGCTTAATTGATTTTGGACATTAAGCACCTGTAAGTCTAGCTTAATGGTGGCTTAATTGTGACTTAATGGTGGTCTAAAAGTTACCATTAAGGACCTGTAAGCCACCATTAAGCCGCCCATAAGCTAATATTAAGCTACATTTAATCACCCATTAAGGACTTTTAGATGGCTTAATGGTAACTTAATGGTGGTGTAAATGTTACTTAAAGGCGCTTAATGGTGACTTAATGGTGACTTAAAGACAACCATTAAACCACCATTAAGGACCTATAAGCCACCATTAAGCCGAGCTTAAAGGGTGTGTTTCATCTTGTGTTTTGAAGTCTGAGAAGGTTACTGTCTTGTCACACCCACCATACTCTCCGGATCTAGCACCATGCGACTTTTTCCTTTTTTACAAAACTTAAAAAGTTCTTATCAGGTCGTCGATACAAAGTCCGACAGGCCATTGGCTCAGCCGTCAGTCAGTGCCTCAGAGGTATACCTAAATCAGCAGTCAACGTGACGCATTTCAGAAATGGATTCAGAGATTAAAATTGTGTATTTCAAATCACAGGAGAATACTCAGGATGTAATGTCCCATTTGACTATTTGAATCAAATGCTTTTGAGATATCGTACAATACACAATACATATCGAACAACCCTCGTATGTTTATTATGCAGTCATTTGAAATGGAGGACAACCCCATTTAAGATGACAAATTCGAAACTATTTACGACCAGTACTACACGATTAGCAAAGAGGTTGAACTCAACCAAGGACTACCGAGCCCACAACTGAGATGTTAATTAACCACTATCATAACATTGCATTCTTATTTATAAAACGTGTTGATCTATAATTAAAGTGAAAATTATTTTAAAAACAAACACACAAAAAATAACAACCTCACCACCATCAGTGAAAGAATAGGGAGATAACCTTGTCCAATGGATTATTATTCCACAAAGAGGTAAACAATGGCGAGGTACATCTCATTAATTTAACTTTTTTTTACTTAAATTTTAAAGAGATTTCCTTCATCATTTAAGTAGTTCATCACAAATTAATTTTTTTCTCATTGAGCTACCAGGTTTTTTGATATTCGAGTAAAATAAGCATACATAAATTCCTTTTTTGATAATAAAAAAATCGTAAAAAAGGAGTTTCCTGTTTTTTTTGTTTTGTTTTTTTTTTTTAATTTGTTAATGTTGCAGTAAAAGATCGTTATGTTATTGTATTTTTACCTCATTTTTCAGCACCTCTACTGAGTAAATCCTTTTACGGACTTTGAGGAAAAAATCACTGAAATAAAATGCTACAGTATCTTGAATTAATATTCAAATTATGTATCCCTGTTTTTTTTTTAATAGTGAGCCCCCTAAACGCCCATTGACGGCATCTGGGTTAGTATTTTTATCAATTTATTCTTCTTCTTATGAAATGCAATTGTATGCTTTTTAATTTTCAGATTACATGTATGTATCTGCAATTGTTTTTAAATATATAGTGAGACCCATCGGTAGTAGTATTAACGGTCTAGATAGCCGGTCAACTAGGACATGGGGATAGCCGGGTCAATATCTAGGACATGGGGGATAGCCTGGTCAACTGAGTGCAGTCCTAACCCTTAACCCTAACCCTAACCCTAACCCCAACCCAAACCCCAACGCTAACCCCATAACCCTAACCCAAACCCCCAACCCCTAGGTCCTAACCCTAACCCTAACCCCTAACCCTAACCCTGGGGGCTAGGTGGGTCCACTCACACACACAGCTCTAAATGCGGGGCGCTTACATTATAGCTTTTTACTATACGCTGCTACTACGATTCAACGCTGCTACTACGATTTGGCAGCGAGTCAAGAATGTGATTATGACGTCACGTTGTGATTATGACGTCACGTTTTCATTCACAGTCAAAGCCTAGCCGGTTCAAACTGGATTTTCCGAAAACAAATAACAACACAATACAGACAATAACAGATTTTATTCAGAATGAAAATACATAAATTACTTTTTCTTCTTCTGGGCCTTATCGGTCGTCAGGGATAGTTTCCTCTTATGAGTAGTGCTGGTACCTGGAATCTCTCTGTTGTGTTCCTTTTTGTCTCCTTCTTTCACTAATGGTTTGGTCTGGTGTGTCCCTGAGGTCTTGGGTTCTTGAGGCTTTTTCTCCAGTTTTTCTACTTCTTTCGCTGACTGGGTTGTCTCCTTCCTAGTTGGCGAATCTTTTCCATCACTTCTTTTCTAAAATCACCGATATCATTATGAATTATCTGCATGATAATGGCCATTTGATTTAAGATACCGCATATCAAACTCCTGTCATTTACGTCCATAAGCTCCTGTGTTTCTATTACGGTCTCTGTTGTATTTTCCTGTCATATTTTTTTTTTAATACCTTTGTCAAGTTCAGAATGCTACCGAAGAGGGATCGTAGATTTTCAGCGCTGGTTTATATACCATTGGTTTGTTTAGGGCCGTGTGCATAAATATGTTAGACTAACATGTACGTTTTGATCGTACTGTGTACGTCTCTGTACACAGTCTAGTCAGCAAGCTACCTATAGATGCATTATGACGTCATACACTTGTAAAATTTAAGTTTAGATTTTCACTTTTGTTTCTAAGAAGTGAACTTAGATTTTCAGAAAATGTAGGACTATCTTTTGTTTTTACTCTCTTTTTCTATGATGATTTTCCTGTTGTGAAGTTTTCTTGTATAAAGCTCAATTTCTCTATGACCACAGAAGTAATCATCCTAATGCATTCTTACCATGTGAATGTTGAGACCTTGTTCATTTTTGAAACATCCTTTCTGACAGAACTATTCCACAGGTAAGTTTGTCTATTTTTGTTTACATAATTTACTATGAAGGTCATCTTTGCATTTAAACATAATTATGTAAAGTTCTGTTTTGAATGTAAATTATACTGTATTTTATCCTCATTTCATGTGATTTACAGTTGTATAGCCTGCATGTAACTCAGAGTGCATTTAATATTTCTATGATGGGTCATTCTATAATTGAATTTAAATCAGAAAAATGTTCACTAAATTTTGGTAAAATACATGGTATCTTTTACATTTCTGTCTCTTTGTCTGTAAATTATTGCTTTACTTACATTGTAAAGTGAGGTTAATTTGTGTATCACTGAATTGTATGATTTTTTCAGGCTCAGCTGAGATGTTATTTCACTGGATTATTTGATGGATAGGCTTATTGGGCATATATTTGGATATATCTGGTAAGTTAGTCTTGTTTTAATCGTTTACATTTCCTATGAAGGTCATCTTTGCACTTAAGCATGATTATATGGTTAATTTAATTACTGTGTAATACTTATGTGATCTGTTGTCTCTCTCTCTCTAACTTACATTTATATAAGCACACCCTTATATAACCTAAAATATATTAACACATGATTAAGGGATCTTCAGAATATTAATAAGTCCTGTTGTATAAATCATGATATAATTTCATAATTCATTATGTATGTTACTCATGGAATTCAGACTTACTAAATGGTGATCAAAGAGATATTAATTACACAAGATTAATTCTAAGTCATTTACTTTTGTTTTGATTCTAAATATGTGTGATATATGGCATACATATAATTTCATTTTCACTTTTGTTTCTTGGTAATGAGCTTTTCAAAAAAAAAATGAAGGACTACATATTGTACTGTGATGATGCTAAAAACTGTATTTTACTGTATACAGTACTGACAGATATTAAGCAAAATTGAATCTACTGTTAGGAAAATGTCTTTTAGTGTCTAAATAATTACTCTGATAATCATTTTATTTGTGATATTAATACAGTAATTGTGCTTTTTTTTATAATCTAAAGATAACATGATGAACTTTTCTCATCTGGAGTAAATGTTAAAAACAATTTTTTGAGTAATTATTAGCAACAAATATTTTCATGATCTTTTTTTGGCATTGTATTTAAACAGACATTGTTTAATGCAGTACTGTGTCATATTAAGTTATTAAAAAATGATTTTATTTTCTACAGTCCTGAACATGGAAGATATGTTATGTTCCTATCCATCTATAATCAATTCTCTATGAATTTCACCCTGTCTGCTCTTCCTTTGGAAATACACAGTTAGTCAACCAACACAGAAACAAACTTGAAGGTAAACTTTTAATAGGATACAATTGTATTTTTTTTTACAGATGCATGTTTATATGTTTAATTTGATTGAATTGATAACTAAATGATATGATTTTTTGAATTATGAGGGCTTGGTGGTCATGGTCATTTTTAGACTATATTGATCTATGAGAAGAAGAGCTCCATATAAAGATATACAAAAATGATCAAATTGTGAAACTAAAATGTATGATTTTTTTCTTTGCCAAATGATAGTTAACAGCTTAAGTTATATAAACAGATATTTAAAAATAAGTTATATCTGATGGTTAATTTGTTAATCCCCAGCTTCCTTAATATCATAGTTGGTAAAGATTTCAAGTTTTATCTCCAAGTGCTGATGAATTCTGAATTTTTCATTTAATATTTACATTATATTACAGGGAAGAATACTATAATGTGACCTCTCAGGATGAACAGTGAATAAATCAGTAAATAAGGAAATAAATGACCCTCATGACTATGTCTAAAGGTTGTAATCTTATAGCTGATGTAAGATGATCTGATTGCATGGAATTAGTATTTCCTAGTGTTTCTATTACCCAAGATCTTCATATGAGTGCATGGTGACAGCTGTACATAAAAATATACCTTTGAGCATGATAGTCTTTATTCATATAAGGTACTTTCAATATCATTTCTATGAGTTTTTTTTCTCTCTTTTAATAATCTAGTAATGAATTCAAGTGTTATGTTTCCTTAAATCACTTATTTTGTATGCCCCCAAGATTTCAGATCTGTCTGTATATTGTTTTTTTCTCTTTGTCTAAACACAAAAAACCTATGGCCCGATCTCTTGAAGTAAACAACATGGAGACTTCACATCTCACGATTTTGACCAAAACACAGTTTAAAAGGTCTCTGTCACAACAAAATGGAAGTGAAAGCTTTTTTTGACAGAATACATAATTTTTTAATAGAAAAAAAAAATTTCATAATGAGCCTTAATGTCTTCCAAAAGTTCAGTTTGGACTTCCTTTATTATTCCTTTTCTCATCTCCTCTGTGAGGTTGCTGTGTCTTTAACAATCCTTTTTCTGACAACTGTTTTCTTTTATCATCTATAAACTTGACTTCTTCTCTAGTCAAAGGTCTTTCAGGGTAATCCAAGTAATTCTTACCCTCTTTTGGTAATAAATGATTATATTCTTCATTGGCTTCTTCTGCAATCAAGGGTCTTTCTATGTAATCTCTGACAACATTAGGATCGCCCTTTTCTGGACATAACTGGTTATATTCTTCTTGAGAAATGATCTCAATAGTGCCATCTCTTTTTATTTTAATTGGTATAACTCTGTCTACATCTTTCTCTGTAAGAACTCTCTTTTTTCCAAACCGAATTTTAATCATTTCTTTACTCTTTTCTTTACTGGATGTGTTACCCATGGTTAATATAAAAATTCAAAATCTGATGTTAAACCTTGTATTTATACCCTTTTTGTCTATATTTAGAATTCCATGAAGCTTATATTACATAACAATTTTTTTCAACTAAGACATTATTTTTTCCTTTTCCAGGATTGTCTAGTGAGAGCTTATGGAAATGATGTATGTTTACTCTCAGAATGGAGAATGTCTATCAGATTGTTCAAAGACTAGGAGAATATCTTCTCTTGGAAGACTGAAACCAGAAAATCAAATAAGATATGGATGGAGGATTCAAGAAGAACATGAATAAATATGATTCCCAACTGAGTCAATCATTATGATCATGGATTGTGGTTCACAGGATGAGAAAGAAATGACTCAGGATTGTGCATCTTTCTAGATCCTCTCCCCTTCATATCCTTCATATTCTGTCATATACAACAATAGATAAATTGTAGTCATTTAAAAAAGATCTAAGAGAAAAGTTTCATTGGCATAATATGATCTGAGTGATTATCTCCATATCCTTCTTTTGGTCACTGTGATTAAAGATTCATAGAGATATTAGAAATAACAACTGAGAATATCACTTTAGTTGTTGTAAAAGCATGTATCAGAATTTGGATTTTATAAGATATGCTATGAGTCTCCTCATAAGAATATTTAGAATACTGATCCAATAAAAGGAATGTGAGATAATATAATCATAACTCATGCAAAAAGATTTATCAGCATTTTGAGGATCTCTTAGTGTCCTAGTGTATTTAAGGGTAAACAATGGCATTGTTAAACATTAGGTACATAACACAGTAATAATGGATAAATACAAAAATGACCTTCATAGAAAATGTATAAAGAAAAATATGTTAAAACTTACCAGGTAACCATGTAACTCAGTATAGTAATATTCATTAAAAAATCCAGTGAAAAAACATCTAGGCTTATCCAGGATTCAGCTGTTCAGAACTTTCTTGGAAGAAAAACGGTTGAAATCAGTTTTGGTACTGAAATCCATAGGACCATACAGTTATTTACATGAAGTTTCCAAGCCTGTGAAAGTTTGTGTTGTTGTGTCAAAATAAGCAGCCACCGCGGCTGTGAAGGACTAACATGACGTCACTGCCAAGTTTATGACGTCACAATGCATAGGTAGCTCAAATCGTGACGTCATAATCACATTCTTACAGCTGCTGCCAAATCGTAGTAGCAACGTTGAATCGTAGTAGCAGCGTAGTAAAAAGCTATAGTGTAAGCGCCCTATTGGACATATAGGGCTGTACTGAGTTGACCCACCTAGCCCTAGGGTTAGGGTTAGGGGTTAGGGTTAGGGCTGTACTGAGTTGACCCCACCTAACCCTAGGGTTAGGGTTAGGGTTAAGGGTTAGGTTTAGGGTTAGGACTGCACTCAGTTGACCCGGCTATCCCCCATGTCCTAGTTGACCGGCTATCTAGACCATTAATACTACTATCGGTGCCCCACAGCACCATTGGGGTTAGTTTAATTTTTAAAAGAATTTAGTCAACTTCATTTTCTAAATATCCAGTCAAAATTAGCTGAACAAGTACTTTCTCTTTTTGTTTTCTAAGTACAGGCAGCCGCCCAATGTCTCAGGAAGAAATCCCTAAGTATATTTATGCAATGAATAGTCTGAAAATACGAAATATAATGTATACACTTCTGGAACATCGTTATTAAACATCGATTTTTTAAAAAAATCTTTATACAGTCCCGTAATAGACATCATCACGATCAGTGATTAGCAAGTGGTTTTTTTCAATCAGACTGATTTTTTCCCCTTAAAATGTTATTTTTATTACTCATTTTGAATTGTTTTCTTTATTACTCATTTGAAATGTTATTATTATAGTAGTATGGCATCTGAAGAAGAGGAGAGGAAAAGGGAGTACCTTTGACTTGTTAAATTAAATTTCGCAGGAATGGGTGCTAAATCTATGATCAAGTGGAAATTCAAAGACGTCGAGAATCTTGGAGACCCCGGCCGTATAAGAAAACGATTGTTTATTGACTTGGAAAACGATGACAATGCTTCATTTGACCAGTCTCCTTCTTAGAAAGAAACCAAAACTTGACGATGACCACAAGAAAGGCAGTTTAGTTATAAGTGAATTGGAGTATCCATTAGTTATTTTTTCTCTTTTCGTCACTAATAATATTTTCCTGAAGTAAAACTCATTGGAGATGAAAATGTTTTCAAACTCCTTCTCACTGTATTAAAGTTTTTCCTATTTTAGTTTTATTTTTATTTCAATACTCAAAAATTGTTCAATGGACTATCATGACCATTTCTATCATTTCAATAACCCCTTTTGTAGGGGGTCGATCTACTCTTACTGATTTCTTTTATGTAATTTTATCAACAATTATTTATTCTTCTCTGCATCTTTCTTTTATCGGAAAACAATACTAATTACCCCAATCCCCCACCTCCTCCCCCTACAGAGAATCATCTGTACTTAACCAGTTTTTTTATTTCAGCCGGGAAATTAAGTGTATAAATTACGTCCCTTTCATGATTTTCTGTGTGAATGTTTGAAAAACTTCACTCTTTATATTTCAGCATTTTTTTTCGGTCCTTTTTTAAACAACGGTGAGGAGCAAGAGCAGATTAATTTATGGGTGAGTTTTTTATCACCTGCATTCTATGTTCTAATTATACCTTCATTCACTTGGTGGATCAAAACCTTTCTTTTATTACTGCTTTACATCTTGAATTATCTAATAATGATGAAGATATAAAACACATCCACAACTCTTTACAAGTTCCTTAGCATTATATCTTTTAAAAAATGAATTCATATATTTCTCCTTAATCAAAAGTCATAATTTTCGGAGTCGGCCACTCCCTATTTTTGATATACC
>NW_026921420.1:5000-18988 GCF_032062105.1 Saccostrea cuccullata | reverse complement strand
CAGATTAAGACAAATTCCAGAATTTAATACTTATAATTGATTATATTCTCTTTATTGCTTGTGTAACAATCACTATTGCTCTTGTACATATAATTTGTATCTCCCACTTTTGTCCCGATGCCCTACACATAAGTCCTTCCAAGAAGCAAACCACCAGGAGAACAGCCATCAGAGAAGCGTAGCTTACCAGTTGGTTTTTTATATGTTTAGTAGTGTGGAAGAATGCGTGTATCAGAGTACAATTATTTGATTGAAACTTTTTAATCTTTTTTTTTTGTAAATAAATTTATCAAAATAAAAACATTAGAAAGTATGAAATATGTCATTTATCAACTTTTTTTAATAATTTGTTGTTCACTAGAAAATATGCATAATAAAATGTACTCTAGAGAAAGTTCTTAAGATGTGAGGAGAACGGGCAGCATCTCTCTTATATACACATGTTTACTGTAACATATATATATATATATATTTTGAAAATGGACATATGTATTTCTATAATACGAATACCCGTAATCACATGCGCTTTGGTCAGGGTATCCACCAATATGTATTAATTGATAGCTAGATAAAAACAATAGCAACACAAGTCGCCTTGCAGAATACCTTTGGGTAACCTAAAATTCCATTTTTAACAAATGAATTGTTTGTAAGTATGAGCATGTAAAAAATATAAAAGAATAAAAACAAACAAATTGCCTTTCATTTACGAAATGCAGAGAAAAAATGTGATCTGTGTCCTTCTAGTATATTTTAGTTATCCACAATGCAGTTCTCATTCATCGGATCTGTCTGTTAAAACCACCACATTTGTTTATCTGCCGCCAATGTTTATAGTCCAATGCAAGTATTTTATTTTAAAATATATTTTATTAACTGACTGACAAAATAATGTCATAAAGGATACTAATCAAAGTTTGAATGAATTCAAAATGGTTTATTGATTGATTGACTGTGTGTTGTTTAACGTCCCTCTCGAGAATTTTCACTCAATCACCACCGTATGCCGATAAAGGGCTTCAAATTTTGCCCTATACTCGGCACTCAGGGCTATTGGGCAGTGAGGGATCTAACGCCTGCCGCTGACACGGGGCCTTGGTTTTTAAGGTCACATCCGAAGGACCCGCAACTTTCATTTCAAAGTTTTAAGCGCTTGGCGAAGAAACAGTTACTACCCATTTTATCGACTGGGTCAGTCGCGGCCGTGATTTGAACTTACGACCTCCCAATCACGGAGCGAACGCTCTACAGACTGAGCTACCGTGAACGGTCAAGATTGTTTAAAGTACATATATGCAGATACACCGGTAATACGGTAGTGAGAATTAAAACACAACATAACTTTTCTGTTTACTTTGTCTCCAAAATGCGAGTCACTTCCTAGCCTCAGTTCCTTGAATATTTTACTTATCTCGCTGTAGTCTCCCATTGCCAAGAGCTAACGCTAGAACTACTCTGAACTCCTTGGGTTTTATAATTTGCAGAATACTGAAAAATAAATAATATTACCGGTACATAAATTATAAAAATGACCTGCTATTCTTGCTTTTAATGTATAAAAATGAACAAAATAAGCAAATAAAATGATTATTATTTTATCTAAAAAGTAAATAAGTATTTCATACAGATTTTGGGCTTTCGATTCAACCTGTGTATATAGAGAAAACTAGGAGCCTAGCGTTTGTTTACATTTTTCTTCACTTTTGTCAGCTGCACAGTCTCGAACGTTCATCCTTATTTTTGGGGTAGACCTTTGGTTAAATTTTCATGATAAACTTTTATTTTGTCTTTAAATTTTACTCACGGTAAATGTGTAAATCTGTTGAAAAATATCATTGCAATCATGCCATGAACAGCTGCCAAACACCTCGGCGTTTTCGTAGTTTAATGTAAAGTTGTCGGCAGTTTCTCCGTTTTATCAGTGTTTTACGATAGATATGCCTTTAGCTACTGAAACCGTAGGTTGTTTTTGATCAAATTGCAAATTAAATATCTCGGACAAGTGTCTCAGTCCATCGGATCCACCCATCCCTTTCCAGCGACCGAAATTCCTCCAACTTTTTATCATCAAACTTCGGACGTGTTTCTTGTGTCTTTTCAGCATCGAATATCATTTTTTACGAATAAAAATATTTCTAGACAACAATTTGTTCACAATTACGGATCACAAGTACCCTTTCACAAAATTTTCCCTTCGAAATAGATTCCTTAGCCTAATGAATTCGAAGCGTAACCGCCATGCAAGCCGATTTACACCTTATATCATTTTTCAAAATCGACGACGGACGGTTAGTGCAATAATTTACATTCGAAAATATTCAATTGTCTGTCTCAAATGTATATATAAGTAATAAATAACAAGTTTATAAACTTCAATGGGAATTGAAGTGGTTTACGTGATCAAATCTTCTAAGAAGGCCTTCGGCCTTCACAGGATTTGATCACGTGACCGACCCACTTCAAGTCCCATTGAAGTTTATAAACTTGTTATTTATTTCTGAAATAAATAAGAGATGCAAATAATGGATAGGAAATAAGAATCTGAGAAGTTGTGGATAATGTTGGTGTAATCTCGATCATACAAGAAGAAATAGATTAGATTTTAGCTATTGGTATGATTAACATTTAATGTTAAAGAACAAATTAAAATGTTTGTCAGAAAGAGTTGAAAGTTTGTCATCATAGGATTTTGTGAAAGAAACATTTACACTGCCTTCTAAATTGCATGTCCAAATTGACCAGGTCTGATTCATCTCTGGTATGATGGTACTTATTGGGATTGTCTATGACGGTTATTTTTCCATCATGGGATTTGGCATTTTTAGAAGATTTTGACAGCATAGTTGAAAAGAAGTCTGTTATGGAATTTTTTCAGATCCTCATTGGCAAAATTTGCTTGGTTTCCTTGTAGTCTGGAGTTTCTAAGCACATGAAATTTAATATCAACATAATTCAAGCTAGCGATTTAGCGGAGACCTGTTTTGGGGGTTTCTAACTTTTTGTGAGTTAAGAATATCCTCTTTTGACAGCTTTATTCCGGCAGTTGAGGTGTCCTCAAGGAGTTTTAGACTGGTGTTTTTTCCTTCTGACTTAGGAATATCTGATTGGAATGAGCGGCCGTCTGCCGTACTGTGGTTGTTCTCATTATGTAGATGGTCTAGCTCCTCGCGAAGTGGGGGGAATTTTCTCTTCAATCATGGGGGAAATGTTCTTGCGAAAAGTCACACGGATACCATTTCTAACAGCTTCGATAATTTTTAAAATATCCTCGGGAGATGTCAAGGGACAATTTAAAACATAGAGGGTCTGAAAAGCAGTGTTGAACTGTTGGAGGTGTGGATTTAACAGGTCTTATATCTTGGAATTTAGGCTCAGAATGTCTATAAATCACACATTCAGGTTATCGGGAGAAATGTTCATAACGTTAACACCAGCATAAATATTCAAACATTAATTAAGAGCCATTCTCTGTAATGATTTGAAATTTTATATAGGAGCTGTGGCAAGCATAGTCTTAGAATTTCTCCAAACTCTCTATGATAAAAGTAATTGATACCCTAAACTGAAATCAGGCAAAAATTGGTTGCTATGTTTTATAGTTACCATGGCAACATGTCTTAAAGTTCGAAAAATTGCATTTTTTAACATATTTAGAGCCCCATAGTTAACATTTGCGGCAAAGCAAACAATTGGCAATGACTGTTTCCAAAAGTTGAAGGTCAGATGTCTCAAGTGCATGATAAACATGTTTGGTAAATCAACTATTACATACGTTACTATGGTAACAAAGTATTCAAAAGTAAAAAAAAAATTCATTGCATTTTATAAAGTCATACACGTAAAATTAAAAAGCAATTATAGGATGAAATGTTACCAAATAATAGAAAAAGAGCCTTGAAACATATACCAAGAACAAAATATGATATTTCATTTTGGTTGGCAATGGTTGCCAAGGTTTTTATACCACAAAGAGCCTTCAAAGTAACACTCTGTATAATTAAATCTGATCCTATCTTTTGAAAAAGCACATTTCCTCATAACTAATGATCAATTTTATAAGATGTCGGTGTGCTCCAAGTTTTCCCATTTGAAAAAATTCAGATTAGATTCTTTAAATAGAGCGTTGCTATGGAAATAAGCGGAAAATATCTGCTTAAAAACCTGAAAAATATTTTCTTTCCTTGGATACGTACCCTTAAATGTAGATTCCCAAAACTTTTATGATTGATATTTATTAACAGCTAACTTGACTTTTAATTTTGACTATCATCCAATCTCTAAGTGGATGCAAGAAGTTGGCATACAGGGTTTAATATTGATATAAAGTTCACAAAATCGAACATTTTCCCTTCTTGGTAACCATAGCAACAGTGTTGTTTTATTTATCAAATTTTATCAATATATGATATTCAACTTCAGTTCTAACAGATAAGTACTATTCAAGCTGAGTCATTTAATTTGTTTCTTGATTAAATGGCAATTTAATTCTTAATGCAGCGAAAAAAAATTCACTTTTAAGCACTGTTTCTTTGTTTCCATGGTAACACTGCAAAGTAGCAATTATACCCAATTTTTCTTATGGTTTTGGTGTTTCAAGGTCTAAGGATGCATATTTGCCAGTCTTGAATTTTAATGTTTTTCCTCAAGACAGTAGCATTAACTTAATTTTAGTTACTGGTTTTGCATGGTTACAATGTGTTACCATGGCAACAATAAAAGTTTTTTATAGAATAATATTGCTTATACTTATATACTTAAGGTCAAACATTTTCATTGTTTTTCTTAAGTCGTTGATTGAGTATGAGCATGTAACACCTACCATTAGTGAATACGGAGTGTTTTTCAGCATATTTCAGCATTTTAAATGTATTCCAAAAGTACCCTTGGTTACCACTTACTTAGAGATATAATCTAAACACTTTCTTTACAGTATAAGTGACATCAAGGAGTCATGTTTTTGTGAGAATGGTTTATTTGCTTTTTCTAGTTTTTATTAAGCCACAGTCAAGATTTAAAGTGGATGAAAATCTCGATTTTTCAAACTTCTCCGGCTGTTGCCATAGCAACCGAGACACATAGCAACGAAATTTTGTTTGATATTTGTTTCTGGTGTCAAGTACTAAGCATGGGTGAAGTTTCATCAAAATCGATGACCATGCGTGGCAACGAAGTTTAAGTGGTTACAGAGAATGGCTATTAACTCACATAGTTCTGCTTTAATTCAATGATTTTCCTAAATCTAGATCGATGGATGGCATTGTAGCTCAATGATCTGTCATTTTTTTTTTTTCGGGGAGCTAGTAAAGTTCTTCAGCTAGTATATATATATTTGCGCGCAATCTGAAATCGTAAAAAAAATTAAACATGCAAAGAATATTAATGTATATATGTACAGATTTATGTAAAATGTTATAAATAACAAAAATAAAACAAGATGGGTTTGTGAAAGAATATGCGTCGGCGGCAACAAAGTTCTAAAAAGCAATTTTTAGCAAATAGGTCACAGTCAAGGTCACACGATCATTGTCCTTGGTGTCATTTGAAAGCACTTAATTAGTGGAATATGCATACCAAATATAAAGTCTCTATCTCCTATGGTTCAAAAGTTATGGCTAAAGTTCGAAAAAGCTATTTTTAGCATATAGGTTACAGTCAAGGCACAAGGTCATTGATCTTGTTAATAAAAAAAAGAACCTAATTAGTGGAGTATGCTTACCAAACAGGAAGTCTCTATCTCTTATGATTCAAAAGTTATGGCGAAAATTCGAAAAAGCTATTTTAAGCATATAGATCACAGTCAAGGTCAAAAGATCATTGTCCATTGTTTCAGTTAAAAGTGCTTAATTACTGAAGTAAGCAAATTAAATATGAAGTCTCTATCTCTCACGGTTCAAAAGTTATAGCGAAGATTAACGTTGACAACAGACAAACAAACAGACAAACAGATAAACAGACAAACAGACAGACAAAATAATATAAGCCCCGAAAAAATTCTGGCGCATAATAATGTTAAGAGTGAATTAAAGAGATCGTATAAAACTTTCGAAATTTTGTGACCCACGCTTTCGCTGAAAGTGGAAAATATTAATTTGGGTCTGTCTGTCAGCCGTCCGTTTGTCCGTAATGCTTTCGTTTCTGCGCGATATCTCGAGAACCCTTTGAGGTTTCTGCGATAAAATTGCTTGTAGCATCTCCCTATGACCTAGAGAAGAAACCAATTGATCTTGATGTCCAAAGGTCAAAGATCAAGATGATAAATTCATAAATTCTTTCTGTTTTAACACTTTCGTTTTCGCGTGATATCTCGAGAGCCGTTAGAGCCTTGCAATGAAATATTACATAACAACACCCTATGACCTAAGAAGTAGCTCAATTGCATAAATAACCACCCATATTTTATTTACGCTACTTGATTTTATTACTTTAGTTTTCCGCGTTTTCCGACAAATCAAAAAAAGCAATTAAGTAGTAAAAATGTGACTTTGTTCTTCCTTTCATTCTTTAAACAAACTTCCTGAAAAATTTTTATCGAATAGTTATTTTTAAATACAATTTGTATGACAGTCATAAGGAAGAAAGATGAGAAGCCAAACAGGAAACAAAGCAAAAAAAAATCAAATATATTAGTTTTCAGCAGAATAAGTCACATTATACCATTGGAAGACATGGACCTTTTACTGCATGTAATCTGTGTTGGAATTATCTTTATAAATGTAACAAGTGGCCTAGGTAATTTATATAAATGATTTATGATACATTTTTTTCGTCAATACATTTTTGCTATTTTTCGTTCGATACAATAACCTTGTCAGCAAAAGCACAACTAAAATTATATCAAAGGTCAACTGGTTTTATTTTCATTTTGTTTAGCCATTTTGTCATTCTAAATTCTCTACGGATTTTTTCGCATCCCCGTTCATAACAAAACAGAAGCGAGTGTTTTCGGTCATTTGTGGGTGCTTGCTTATTTATCTTGATTTAATTTGGGGTGTTATTCGTGGTCTATTTTGTAAAGGCATATCAATATCAATAAAGTATGTAATATTTTTTAGGGTTAATAACAATGTAGTAGGCATTATCCTTTTTTTTTTTTAAATAATCAGAAATTACCATTTCTTTGGATTTTTGAAAATTTTTAGGTAATTTTTTTTCCTTTAATTTTTTTTCATTTAACTATTTCCAAAAGAATTTAATCCACAAAATGCCATATTTGGCCTAGCAAATATGTATATTTTGAAAAGGGCAATAGAAAATATGTTTTGGGTTATTATCAACCTAGAACATTGACACATTTCACATGTGCAACAATTTCGTCAAAACCGGATGTTACGATGTCAAACTAAATTCTAAAACGCAGCATGGTTCGAGGTTTTCCGGAAAATTGCTCAAATTTTACACAATAAATCGTGAATTTCAAATAGAGCACAGTCGTTACCGCAAAATATTGAAACAGAAAAATAATTATAACTGTTCGACAAATAATTTCCAATGAAAATATTTTGCGGTAACGAGTGTGCTCATGGTGAAAAAAATAAAATAAAATGTCAACGCGTGTAAAAATGCTCTGATCAAGAACCACCATAATTATCTTTGTCTTTTATTCAAACTTTAAGTGATCAATTAGAAGGGTGTATAATATTGATTATGTAAGTGGATGGACACTTATATCACCAAGTAAGAAAATGTCAACTGAGGCACCTACAGACACGTCTGACTACTGGAATAAATATGATGGCTTCAGTCTAAAAACATATCCGTTAAAAATGCCGATTTATCGACAGTTCTTTTTCCAAAATTAGATTGATTTACGGACAAGTACAACTTTCAACTTACTATATGTATGACTATTGCAAATATAAACTTCCATGTCGATTATTATGTTTCTTTATGACTGTGACGAGTATAAGAAATTAGACTAAATCTAAACTTTGTTATCAAGAATCGGTATTTTTTTTTTAGAATGACAGTCAGTGGTTCATTGGTAGGTCATAGGACATCAAATAAACAGATAAAACACATGGTGATAAAAAAAACAGTCAATTGTTTATTGAAGGAAATAAATGTGGCAAAGAATTTTAAAATTACATTTCTGAAATCAAAGGAAAACAACCTTTTGAGTTAACAGTTGTACATGACGTTACTCGGTGTACGTCATTTGTGACGTCATAATAGAAGCAGTCATTGGGAATCAGTGGCAGGGAGAAATGGGGAAAATTCTTTTTTTTTTTAAAGATATACATGTAGTTTTCTGTCGCTTTGTTAAATTCATTTAATTAAAACGGGAAATTATTTAACAAATCCCCACGTCGATGCATACAATAAATATAATTGTATTATAAGTATCACATGTAGCAGCAATATATATTAATCAGTTTTTTTTTTAATTTGAAACCCTAAAAAAACATTCATTTCACTACATAAAACCAGCGTAGATAAATTTTATGCACTTGTATAACGTGAAAAATAATTTTTAGCTTTCTTCAAAAGAATTATATACGAAGAAGTGGTTTCAATTTTGTTTTCAGAAACAAGAGCTGAATTTAAAATATATGACCCTAGATAGTGTTTATTATTATTTATAAAAGAACATCAAATCAAAGACCCTTCTTTGGCCCCTATAGTGTTTTTCATATCAAATATTGATTATTCTGTATTTAATTTTTTGCATGTATAGATCAACAATCAAAATTGCCCCTGCATTGTTATGGCTTATGGTGGGCGGAAAGGAGTATAGGGGGACTATATGTCTTCCTCTGCATTTAATATCTGAAAATCGCTGGATTCGCTACTAGATTATGTACGAAGATTAGATTAGTAGTTTATCACTATACGATTAGAAGTAGTCACGGTGAGGGGGGGGGGGGGGTGTTCCATGCTTTGACATAAATTATACATTCATTACATACAATTACATGAGAATTATTATGAACTACAGGACTTGTCTAAAATATACTTCAAAATTATATAATTTACACTAACGTTATTTGGAAATTTTTTTTTTAAAAGATAGAACTTTGTATATGTTTGTCCTTTGTATACCCCCCCCCCCCTCCTTTCTTTTCTAAAATGTCTTACTACGACCATAAATGTGTTTTATATATTTCAAGAAAAACGGAGACCATTTTACACTTTCCTGTTATAAATGCAGTCTATAATAAGGTCTTATTAAGTAGCCTTTTTCGGGTAAAATCAATCTTTCCCTGCAAGTATTAGTAAAATGTTAATGTCTGTACTTGTATTTCACTTTTTATTTTGTCACGGATGTATAAGAGTTACATGCGCATGGAAAGCATTATTTGAAAATGAAATGGAAAGTGATAAACGATAAGCTAGCAATGCACAATTAAAAAAACCTAATAAAATTATTACATGTACGTAAATCAATCGATAACAATGTATTAATTAACAACACACTACAAATACCATGCTCCATACATTAATTATTTTACTGGATTAAACATGACCCAGCGATTGGCTGGTTCGCTAAGATGAGAAAAAATATCTGTGAGATTGAGGTGTGCGCGAACCTCGCGGATATTTCTCGCTTGCCTGTGAAAATTTATTAACAGCGGAGGCCTAATATTCGCGAGTGCTCGCTAAGTTATTAAGATGTATAGAAAAAGGTCCTTTCAACTATTGTGTACATGTACTTCTTTTTAAGTAATGTACTGGTATTTAGATCAAGATTTTATCGCAAATCTCGCTTCAAAGTATATACTCCGGCCGAAATAGCGTTGCGTTGTGTGATGATACTGTTGGATCTGACAATTGAACAATTTGAATCACGGATTTCGTTTTGTAAAACAAGCGTTTTAATTGGTTGATTAGGACCCGCCCACTCTCGCGCGGAAAGCGTTGTTGAAATCTGAAAAAAAAATTCCTTACGCAGGTTATACATGGATATCATTCGAGGGCACACGCTATTTCATTTTATCCTACACGTATTTCTGCCGATTTCCTAATGACGACATTTTACACTTTAGAACTTTCAAAAGTTTACTGCTTTATTGTCAATACTGTCAAAAATACCATATTTTTTAAATGCATCTGTGCTACTACGTTCCCATTTCAACGGTCGCCATGGCAATAAACATGCGACCAGAAAAATCTAGATCTTTGTTCTTTTTTGCGGGAAGTGAAATTTTTACTGTTATGGCGAATTTTAGTTGCAGATCTGTAGCGATATGGTTTGACCATAACGCTACAGATCCCGTAATGCAAAAAAGGTGCAATTTACGGCGCAGTATTTTTTGCGCTCTTTTGAGGAGAATTTCTCCACTTTCCAGCATCGGTCAATTCACTGAAAATTAACTTCAAGCGAGTTTATTGCCTGTGGAGACGACTATAAGTGGTTGGGAGGTGGATAAAATATACATATTGGCTACAGAATATGTCTAGAATTAGGGAGTGAACGCTAGTTGATTGACCAATGCTAAAAAGTGGAGAAATTCTCCTCAAAAGAGTGCAAAAAATAATGCTCCGTAAATTCAGCATTTTTGCATTACGGGGGTCTGTAGCGTTATATGGCGCAAGACATATTATATAAAAAACAACGCGAATGTTATTCATTAAAAATATGAAATATTACGTACAATTCTTGTTAAGAATAATTAATGTAACAACATTTACCAAATCTAAGTTGGTTTTATTTTTATTGGTGCATTGAAGAAGAAAAAACGAGAAACGCCAGCGGTTGTGTTCATGTGCCCCGGGAACATGCACCTGATATAACATTACATGACTGCTGCCAGCTCTGGAACATATCGTATTTGAACATCATTATACAGATTACCCACATTCGAAATAATTAATAAGGTATTGTAAAGGTTTATTAAATTCTTAGTTCAAAATATACTACTTTTTTGCCCGTTTTCTACAGCTGCTGTTCTATTTTACTTCGAAACATTCCATATTTTCGGCTTTACATTTGAAAAAGTGGGCGGGCCAATAAAAAAGCACCAATCAAATTCTTTGTTGGATTGCACAATCAAAAGTCGGTAAGATTCAATTGTAATTTCAGTCATATTCATCAGTATCGTCACTCAACGCATCACAAGTCAATATCAGCCAAAGTGTGTACTTTCAAACAAGATTTGCGATAAAAGGCTGCAGTATCAAAAATTTTATGGATCTAAAACTCCCGCAGCGGAAGTAATTTCCAATATTTTTTTCTAATTCTATTCATTCAGAATTATCATTTTTATTGATTATGAAGTTGATAACATGAATATAAAATTGATTCTACTTATTGCATTTTAAAAGTCCTATATTCCTATATATCTGTGCATTATAATAGCAAAGTCATTCGATCGCTAATTGACGTGACGTTACATTACAATGACGTTCCTACTGCATTTTTCCATTAAAATATTGCCATATTGCAAGACCTCTTTTTTAAAAGATATAATAGATATTCAAATAAGAAAAACGGTTATGAAAAGCTTAAAGTCTATACTATCTATGATAAAAATCGCGTTAATATTTTGCAAGAGGCATTTTTTGATGGTTCGTGGACTTTGCTCTTTAATTAATTGAAAAAAAAATAATAAAAATGAAACAGATTATTTGATTTGATTTTTAAACATAGGGTTGTATTGCTGTAAATTAATTGGCAATGCGTCAATTTAAATTTTTCAAGTCGAACCAGAACATATGTTATATAGTATTTCTGTTATGAAAAACTGAGAGTGGATGGGAGTGACAGAAATAAACTTACCTGAAATTAAAAAAGCTCTTAGACAAGAAAAAATGGCGATTGTTTAAACTCTAAAATCCTATCGCATGGGGCGGGGCGGTCTAACTTTTTCTCAGACTTTTTAATACATTACATGTAACCTAATTCCATTGATCTTAGTCGTCTGTAATATACCTACCGATGTACTATAAATGTGCACAGGGGTAGCTTTGGCCAATTTCTATTCAGCTAATTTTGTGGAAAACTTTAGGATATTTTGATTTAAATTTGTGCGAATTGGTTGCCAAAACATATTCTCATGACCTTGTCAGCAAATTTATCATTGGGTCAAATGCTGACTGACGTTTTTCATACCAATTGTTAGTCCATTATTCATACTCTGAATTGACGATGGTTTTTTCCGTTATTTCACGATCATGAAAATCAGCACAAGGCGGTTATGACCTGTCAGGAGGGCATGCTCACTCCCCAATGGCACCTGATCCCATCTCTGATGTTTCGGAAGTCCGTGTTTGCTTTGCTCTTGTTTTGTATCGTTTTATGGACTTTGAGATTGAATACTGTTCGCTTTTTCCATATCCTTCTCATACATGTATATGTCACTCCAGTGATGGCTTTTGATAAATTTTACATAAATATATTGACAAAGATGACACTCATGACTGATCGTAATGGTTAATAACTTATTTACTTGAAATACTAATGCTACAATAATTTTTTTTACGAAATGTTAAACCCAGGTTCAATATACCGTTCATAATATTTTTATTAATAATGAAATATTAATCAAAACAAATTGATGTATTTGTAAAACATTAGGTCAAATCTATGTCAACTAACGATAAATAGAAATCCTAGTGATTTAGTATATATTTGCACAAGATATATTTTTATCGAAGTAACCGATTTGCAATTTTAGTTATCGATGCATGTGTTTTATCAAAAAATTGGAAAAAGTAAGAATAAAAAAATATTCACAGATGAATCAATATCAAAATCTGGTGGCCGATATATGCAGGATGTGACACAATATGTTTTAGTAGACTGTCAAATATAGTGATGACAAATTCAAGCATTTCAAAATACTTTTTGATATTAAAGTTTGTAACAGTAAACATTTCTCTTTTAAAAACTATACTCCACCCTCATTTCGGTTTCTGTCTCTCCTCACCATTCGGTATCCTTTAATTGATATCTTTCGGTTTCCTGTTTAACTCTCTGTCAAAGCCTTTAAGTCATATAATTTTGATTTGGTCCAGTTTACATAATATTTCCCTCACATTTAGATGTGCAAATAAAAATCTTTAATGTAAAGTTACAAAAAGTTTAGTAACAACTTTCACAGCTACAATTTCACTTACACAGGAGTCACATAACCGTTCTGCCTAACTAAGAATTCTTTGAAATTATCTTAATAACAAGAGGCCCATGGGCCACATCACTCACCTGAGCACAAGGGCTAGATAAAAGATACAGTTCATCTCAGTAATGAAAAGTTTTTTTCGTTGGGGGACATGGTTGAATTTCATATTTCTTGAGGATGTCACTAAATCAATAGAGCGTACATGTATAACTTTGTCATACTTGAAAAGATTTTGAAAGATTTGTTCAACAAATTACTTAATCTCCCATTGTGACCCCTTACTAACACCCACTCCCCCAACAACAACACCGCCACCCCCCACCCTTTGACATTTTTTAATAAATTTAAATCGTTACTACTTGCAGATGCTTACATGTTGATTTGATTATACAAAACTATTCCGTTCTGGAGATTTTTCTTTCCCATATACTCTTATGCAAAACTATCATCCATCACTGTGGCCACATCCTAGCCCCAGGGGTCATAATTTGAACAAACCTGAATCCAAACCATCTCAGGATGCTTCCAGTAGATCCATATAAAAGAAATGCTAATCATGGATTTGATGTTCCCCAGAAAAAAATAAAGGTATTTTAGTACATATCCCTTTGTTGATCCCCAAATGTTTCCTCACTCCCAACCCTAACCCCTGGAACTATGATTTGAACAATTTTGAATCTACACAACCTGAGGATGCTTCCATTTGAATATCAACAATCATGGCATGACTTTGCTGTTATTGAGTAGAAGATTTTAAAGATTTTTTCCTATATGTATTTCTATGTAGAGCTTTGATAGCCTATTATGGCCCAACCCTACCCCTAGGGGTCATGATATGAACTAATTGGAATTAACTCTAACTTAGGATGTTTCCATATTAATATAACCAATCATGGTTTTGGTGATCTTGGAAAGAAGATTTTAAAAAGA
>NW_026921419.1:0-18422 GCF_032062105.1 Saccostrea cuccullata | reverse complement strand
TGTTTATTTATCTTAAGTGAATGTATGGTTATACTTTTATTTCCAATGTTATTAATGCATTTGTGGCAAGTGAAATGCATTGAGGTGGTTCAACCAAGTACGCCTAGATTTAGACATATAACAGAAAACAAGTTTAGTGGAATAAAATTATTGTACTTACAGTGGAAACATCCTCTAATACTTTAAGGAGACAGTTGATTGTAATGTTGGCATCACATGGAAACTTGTTTGTCCATGTAAATAGATATGGTTTCTTCCGACCATGGTTCTGAACTCCAGTCACGTGGTGATGAACTCTTGTAAGAGTGTGGTCTGTCTATAAAAAGAAAAGATATATATATATATATATATATATATATATATATATATATATATATCTTTTAAAAGAAATCAACTTATTTCGCTGTTTAATTGAATCTGAGAATAAATCACATTACATTACAAATAACCTTTACCTTGTGAAATGTAGGGAATCTAAGAAATCTTACTTTTTGTCTCGTCCATATTATCGATTATAACACTCTGGTATTTGTCTGAATGGTCTGCTGCTTTTTTGGAGTGCTTGTAGTATTTTCCCCTGCCTATCCAAGAAATAAAACTTTTATAAGATTAATTAATATGTTTTATGATTGTGAGATCATTACTCCCATCACATGCAGAAGAATGGGATAAATCATAGCTTCTTCGATAAGTGGGATTTTTTTGTCATGTATGGGAGAAACGAATCCCATCAAGTAACAACAAAACATTTTTTCCCATATTTAAAAAATTATCCCAGTAAGATTGACATGATGAGATCAAAATTTAAAATCCGGTGAAAATGAAAATTTTATTGCATGTTTTTTCGAAAGGTTACCAAAAAGTACAGACTCTGTCGTGTCCGGACTTAAAAGTTGCAGTGTTATCCACAACCGAAAAAAAAACAAGCTTGCAACAGGAGATTGCAATAGGGTTTGAGCAAAGAGTAGAAATAACAGAAAGTGCCGTCGCAGGCGCTTAAGGGTTTGAAACAAGCAGGAAACAAAAAGAAAGTGTAGAGGACATACAAGAGGAGGAGAAATAAGGTTGGATGAGGCACTGAATTAGTATATGGAAGTGTATTTAAAGGTTAGTAAGAGTTAAGTATATGTATGGTGGTTGGAACAGAGGTGAGCATTGATTAGTTACAGTCGCTACAGTGTTGTAACTTGTAGCGTTGGAAGTTGGCATGCAATTAAAAATTTCCTCAGCATCTTAATTGCCGTATCGGCTCTTTGTTTTTCTTCTTTTTTCTGCATTCCCTGAAAACAATATATTCTTTTACTTCTCTTTTAGATGAGAATCAGATTGATAAAATTAGCAGTCTAAATTTATAGATATATACATGTGCATAATGAATGAAAAATTTAAATGCACCCAGGGGGAAACTGAGATAAAATAGTTTTTTTTCAAATCAAAGTGTGCATGCTATATGCAAGAAATGAAATAACTTTGAATAACCTATTAAGTCAAAATTTCGTTGACGTTTAATAAACAGTAAATTTAAGCTCCAGTTAGACAAAGGCATTCAAGAAATTAAAATTTAAAAAATGTGAGTCACTTTTGAATTGCTCATGCAGATATTGTTATTGTTGTTAGATTTTCAAATATACAGAATCCAATATTTTGAAAGATTAATAAAAGATTGATGAGCCCAAAAATAATTCACATAACATGTATAAAGATGCGAATAAATATACTTACTGATTAAGATGGTGCTTATACTTAAATTGCTCTTATCATCTGTTGATGACAGTGTTAACGTTGTCAGATCAGAATGAAAATGAAAGTGAAATTTGAAACATTGTGTCAACATTTTAAGCATGCTGTAAACAATGCATTGAATGTCTTATGCGAAATACTACTTTGTGATAATTGGTTTATCACTTACATAAGATGGAGTAGGTAAGTGAGCTGGAGAAGGGGAGGTATCGACTATGGAGGATAGAATCTGCGTAGAGGTTACAATATCACCCTGCTGATATTAGGTTACATATTTTTAATAATGATAAAGCGAGTCCTACGGATATTTGATGTTTCCAATTTAAGGAGATTGTAAACAATGCACTGAATAGCGTATGCTAAATACTTTTTAATGAAAGACAAATATGAGGCAAGTTTATTACTTGCACGAGTTGATGTTGGGTGGGGGGGGGGGGGGGCTCTGGAGGTCCGATTCTGCATGGAAGTTACACTTACACTCTTCTGAAATGAAATTAAGTTACAAAATTGCATGTACATCCACATGTTTTGATAGTGAGCAAGTGAGAGCTGCAGTTGCTCGACTTTCTAACCACCCACCTCTCCCCTGTGAAAATTTCGAAAGGACTGCATTATTGGTCTAACAGCAAATTACAGTGGGTATGCACCATTTTATGGATCTTGTGTGAGATTTGTATCTACTCGTACAACAATTTGACGTCTCAAAATTTGTTTTACAGTGATCGATTGAATAAAAATACATACATAAATTATACTAACTTGTGGGCATTTGCTGTTGTCTGTAGACGGCTACAGGTGTGTTTAATCTGATTCGTGGACATTCTCACAAGAAGAACCATAACTAATGTACACGGATGATGTTTTCCGTACATTTATAATATATGTTTCATTGTCATTTTGTATATGTTTGTGTGTATTTGGAGTGATTCTATACTTGGTGGTCCCATGGTATTTTAAGGAGGTTTAATTAACCACTTTTGTTGATTTTCAGGGGTTGGGGGCTATAGTTTTCAAATGAAGGATCCAGCCCCAGTTTGCATCATGGGCCCAGCCTCTAGACCCTTCCCCCTCTCTGGAACGAGCAGGTTGATTTATATTAAAGTTATACTATAGCTCAGATTGCACAAAGATAATATAATCGGAATGTTCCCACAGCTACCTTTAATTTTTATTGCACCGTTTAAAATATTAAGTTTGCAAAATTAAACGTTATATAAAAATGAATAAATTTGGAGGCTATTTAATAAATCAAACACATGTGAAATGACGAGCACGTTCCACGTTCCTCCCTTTTAATACAATGCAAAATAAAAACAACTTTTGTCTGTGTTTCCTTTTGTAGTTTACTTATGTACACCGAAAACCCCCTCTCTTATTGGTTACCCCCATTTAAAAACACACCCACTTTATTTATATTGCTATATATATTTTTAGCAGTTAATTTATTTGTGCATTTTTTCTTACAACGTAAGAACATTTTCAAATTGAATGTTAATG
The DNA here is from genome assembly GCF_032062105.1 of Saccostrea cuccullata. NCBI lineage: Eukaryota > Metazoa > Mollusca > Bivalvia > Ostreida > Ostreidae > Saccostrea > Saccostrea cuccullata. The sequence continues at coordinate 15,185 of NW_026921419.1, read as the reverse complement.
TATTTTAATCAGATAAAGCCCATTGATCACTGGCCGAGCGCAGTACACGGATGCTGGCACAGGTCACCGTTGGTGGATTTCTGCGGTTTCTTCTCTCCTCTTCTTTCACCATCTCCTCCATCAGTTCGACTTCCTCATCCTCCTCACGAACACAAAACTTTAAAAACAAGGACATGAACTGGGCAAGAACTATTGAAGAAGAAAGCACATATACATAAAAAAGAGGAGAAACTCGTAATTACTGGACATACAGATGTAAAAAGGTGGAGGACATGAACAAAAACTATTAATGATACACATATAGAAAAAATATATTTATAAAAGAAAACACATTCAAATGGCATTAAGAAATAATTTAAAAAACATTTTACGTACACGATGAAGACAAGATATATGTATGAAAACGTTTACATTACAAGAAAAATAAAGGGGGATGACTCAGACTTTTCTCTTTCAAAAACCAATACCAGCGGCTAACAACGAATCGCACCTTCCTCCTGCAAAGCCACTGGCAAATGCTAGGGTTTTAACTCGGTAGGAGAAGTCATCCTATGGGAGGTCAAGACCACACGAGTTATGCTGTTGTATTCTGGTTTCAAAAAAAAATTAAATTAAATTCATACGTTAAAAAATAGGGTGTGTTAAATAATGTTTTAAATAATAATAAAATGATATTACTTACCACTTGTAGAGACCTGAGGCTGACTAATTTTTTTCCAAAAGGAGAGAGAGAAAATTGTTACTTAAATATTTACGATAGACCCCCCCCCCCCCCAAACACACACACAAAAGAGAGAGATCTTACTAACAATCTCCTGATCCTCTCGCTTTGAAATATCCAGTACAAAAAATAAAATAATTATATACAAAAGAAAGAAAGAGTCTTCTTGCCTTGTCGAGGGTGTACCTGACCAGGGATAACTATGGTCAGGTACCGAGAATCAAAGACGATCTCCCTTGTCCCAATTTCAAATTACGCATGGAGGACAGTCTGTCCCCAGAGAAATCAATGCATTCACAAGAACCTGAACACTTAATTTACGTGACTCCCGTTCCTCCCTTTTTCTTTAAAAAAGATGGTTTTTCAATGTCCAAGGAGGTTTGAAAATGAGGAAACTTTCCGATTTCATAATTATACTCACGAGAGATGGGATGAATTCAATATACCCATTAACAGGTCCAGCCCCAAAACTATTTCTACCTACGTAGCTATTAATAGCTACGCAGGTATTTAAACCTACCCAAGGTAGCTATTTTTACCTACTTTCTGCTTTACTTGCATTTATAAGTGCTAAAAAGCTAGAACAAAGTGTTCGATAAAATCGGACAAGAATTTCTTCAGTTATATTTGATGGTGCGCAGAGGGATGTTGAGGTAGAAGTACGAGATGATAATGACAGGATTCGGGAGTGATTTTAGGTGGACAGGGCTCAATGGCTTTGGAACACATACGGTCAAATACGAAGGGGGACATTTGGAAACTTTTAAGTCGATTTTGGTTAAACCATTTCCATAAAAATATGAATCTTTTCTAGTCTTTTTTGTTCATATTTAATGGAGTAATCAATATACTACATGTATATAAAAAAACAAACTGTAAATTATTTTCTGCAAAACGAACCAGGAATAAGCAGGTTCTACGAAATTAGAGTGTATCAGACGTCATTTTGAATCGCCATTTTGAGCTTATTAACACATTTCAAATTTAAACGACTAAATTTTCCGATATAAAGTGATCAAATCAGTGTTCTGTTGGCATTTTACATAGTTGTACTACGACCAGTAAGATATTCAAAATTCCTCTCTCCTATGTAAACGCCATAAAGATTTAATTTTAAAAATAATTTTAAAAAAAGATGAATATCCGCCATTTTGAATCGCCATTTTGATTTTTAACTTGGAGCTGTGCAATCATTCTGTTGTAGAAAAGTGATATGCAGAGGAAAAAATAAACATCTGCAGTGTATGGATATTTGCGAATGTAAAATCCTGAACAAAGCGGAGTATAGAACAGTAGATCAAAAAATCAGAGAAAATTCGAATTAACTGTAGAAACGACGAAATTTTCTGAGTTTAACTAATAATGTTAGCATTATCATTTTTATACTTGTATCACACTCAGTGAGATTTTCAGACATAATTTCTCCTTTTTGAACGATATTAATAGAAAATTAGGAACAAATTGAATGTCCGCCATTTTGACCTCTTTAACGCCATCTTCGTGAAGGCCAGCATATTTTTCCGGATTCAGCATACTCGAAATAGGTATAAAGACTATGCTGTACCAAATAATAATTATTTGCCGTTAGAAGTATTTTTTCTATAAATCGGATCAGATTAAAATTATACATATAACAAAACAGAAATATGATATCTTACAGAGAGCCGTGTGCTTCATTTTTGAACTTGAGGGACTGGTAGTCACATCATGCTGAGTTGTTGGATGGGTAGTCACATCATGCTGAGTTATTGGATGGGTAGTCACATCATGCTGAGTTTTTGGATGGGTAGGCACATCATGCTTGAGTAGTGGATGGGTAGCAGTGGCGTAGTGCCCTTTACGCAAAAACGCAAATGGTAAATGATTTTATCATATTAATATCTAATTAAATATGTAAAGAAAGGATTACGGATTTTTCACCGAAAAATAAAAATAAAGAAAAAATTGTAAGTTCAATAAAAGATTGAAATAAAATAAGTTATATTAAAAGATATTTTTAATCCAATATTACTAGTACCTGCTAAATATATTAAAAGAATATTCAGCTTCTATCTAAGATCTTGGATACAGAGTATACATGTACATAGTTTATTTTTTTTTTTTAGAATTTCGAGGACGAATTTCTTAATTGTGTCAATTCAAGCAAAAGGAAATAAAAATCCAAACTACATGTTTGTTATTTACTAATTCCCCTAATGATCTCTTTAAACCAAAGGTACCTGCGTAGTATATGTACTTTACATGTAATATGAAAACAATTAATTTGTATCATGAAACAAATTGAGAATGTTCAAGTTTTTTTGTGTTTGTTTTTTTTCTGAAGTCATTTATAATATTAAGGTACGATGAAGTATATTTTACACTAAAGGGCTGTGTTACTCTTCTTTCATGCTTATAAGAAATAAAAAGGGTGGTTTTTTCATCTTCTTAATTTTCTTTATTCTATTTTTAGGTCACCTGAGTAAACTCAGGTGACCTATTGCTATCTGTTTTCGTCCGCCGTCGGTCGTCGTCCGTCGTGTGTTAACATTTGAACATTTTCAGCTTCTTCTCTGCAACCTCTGAACCAATTTCAACCAAATTTGGCACAAAGCATCTATGGGTGAAGGGGAACAAAAATTATGAATTTCATGATCCCTGCCAACCTGGGGCCTGAGAGGTGGGGCAAAAACCACTAAAATTAATGCAATCTTTAAAAATCTTCTTCTTTACTCCTGGACATCAAGCAGTCTAACTGTTTGCATGATTGTAATCAGCATTGAGTCCTTTACCAAAATTGTGAAATTCATGGCCCTGGGGTCAGTGGTTCTAGTGCTAGGGCGGGACTAAATAAGTATATAGTGAAAATGCATTATTTCGTTGGAAATCTTCTTCTCTACTCCTGGGTATTAAATAAACCAACTAAGTACATAGTTATGATGAGCATGAGTGCCTCTACCAAAATTGTGAATCTTATGGCCCCAGGGTCAGGGGTTCTGGTGTTAGGGCGGGGCTCTATTGATTATATATAGTGAAAATACATGATTTCTTTGAAAATCTTCTTCTCTGCACCTGGGTATTAAATATACTAACTAAGTGCATAGTTATGATGAGCATGAGTGCCTCTACATGTACCAAAATTGTGAATTTTATGGCCCCAGGGTCAAGGGTTCAAGTGTTAGAGGGGGCTCAATTGATTATATAGTGAAAATACATGAATTCTTTGAAAATCTTATACTCTGCTCCTAGGTATTAAATAAACCAACTAAGTGCATAGTTGTGATGAGCAAGAGTGCCTCAACCAAAATTGTGAATTTTATGGCTCAAAGGTTCTGGTGTTAGGGCGGGGCTCTATAGATTATATATAGTAAAAATACATGAATTCTTTGAAAACCTTCTTCTCTGCGCCTAGGCATTAAATAAACTAACTAAGTGCATAGTTATGATGAGCAAGATTGCTTTTACTAAAATTGTGAATTTTATGGTCCCAGGGTCAGGGTTTCTGGTGTTCGGGCAGGGCTCTATTGATTATATATTGAAAATACATGAATTCTTTGGAAATCTTCTTCTCTGCTCCTAGGAATTAAATAAACTAAGTACATAGTTATGATGAGCAAGAATGCCTCTTAAAATTATGAATTTTATGGTCCCAGGGTCAGGGGCTCTAGTGTCAGGGGGGCGGGGCTCAATTGATTATATTAATGAAAATACATTAAATTTTTGAATTTTTTTTTCTCTGTCTCTGGGTAAAAAGCAGATGAACTACCTTTATAGTTATGATGAGCAAGGGCCGTAATCTTGCAGAATTGTGAATTTCAAAGCCCCAGGGTCAGGGGTGGGGGCTCTACTTATATACTGAAAATGAATTTATTGTTTGAAATCTGCTCTTTTGTATTTATAAAACATTTATTTATTTTTTGATATTAAGGGTGCCTTTTTGAAATTTGTGCAATGTGTGGACCTAGGGTCAGGGGTTTATGTCACAGTGTTAGGGGCACTACTGGTTAGTTGGAATGCATTTTTGTTCCCCTACCCTGCATATGGGTATTCAGTAACCAAGCTAAGCAACTGCTAAATGTATTGTTATGATGATCAATGGTGCCTCTTTCAAAATTGTGAATGTCATATAGCATCTGGCTTAAAACATGAATCAAATTCAATAACTGGAAAATTGTTGCATAATGCTCAGGTGACCTATAAGGCCCGTGGGCCTCTTGTTCTTTTTCACCAAAAGAATTCCAGCCCGGGCCTCCCATTCGGCTGAAACAACTTCTCCATCCCCGGTGACTATCACACTCAATGCCCCCCAGATGACCATCACAACATATTCCCCACAGGTGACCATAATACCCAATGCCCCCAGATGACCACCACACCCAATACCCTCCAGAAGACCACCACATCCAATGCAGAGGCCTCGAGGAAAACACAGACTTCCCAGCTGCTAAAATCACAGCTGACCAAATCAGATCATGTATCAACACAGGACGAAATCTTGCCACCAACTATGACAGGAACATGTTCTGGTTTCATTTCGACAAGGAAAGCTGAGAACTCTCTTCTTTCTTCGTTTAGGTAGATCGATTAATCATTTGGTTTATGTCAGTATATATATTTATGTTAATAACAAACCATTCTTTTTTTTTTTTTATTAAATTTGGCTTCTATATTTTGCAGACAAAATAATAAAAGAAAAATGAAGGCCTTAGAGAGGAGGTTTACGAAACCTGATAAACATGTTACAATGTGCAAGGAGTTTGAAGAGCTGAAAACGTTGCAGAAAAGGATATCATTGGACATGCAACAAAGTGAGATAATAGTAAATTATCTCACAGCTTAAAATCGGGATCTGGAACAACCTCAGAAGAAACGAGTAAAGCTTTAAAATAGTTCCCATTGGACTTTAAAACTTTAAAAAACTGGGAAATAACTCTTGCTAAGTTCAGACCAGTTAAAAACTATCTATAGACTTTGCATGTGTTGTTGAGTAAAGAATGTTTTAAAATATAAGAAATTAATACCTTGCTCTGTTGCTAATTGTCAAATATTGTGCTGTTACATTTTTGTCCAACCTCTGTGCTTGAAAGAGACAATACAGCTCGATTTTCACATTTATGGAGAGTGTTTATTTAAACACTAATGGATAAAATGGTGAAAATGATATTGATGCTAAAAATTTGAAGCATGTAAGTTATTAATGATCTCTTCACCTCGTATTGAAGATCAGCTTGTTTTGAGCTGTAGTGTCTCTTTAAGACATATTTCTCTATGTGATAAGTATATCCTTTGCACCTCATATGTCCCTTACCTCGATTATATATGCGCTCGGCACATTGAAGTGAAAGTTGCGGGTCCTTCGGATGTGATCTTAAAAACCGAGGCCCCGTGTAAGCGGCAGGCGTTGGCACGATAAAGATCCCTCACTGATCAATGGCCCCGAGTGCCGAGTAAAGGTCAAAATTTGAAGCCCTTCTCCGGCATACGATGACGTCTCCATATGAGTGAAAAATTCTCGAGAGGGACGTTAAACAATATACAATCAATCATTAAACAAGGGTAGGGCCTTCAACGGAAGAAGAAATTTATTATACCTTTCGTACAGTTATATTAAAACAATGTTAAAACAAACCACGCCATTGATCGGCATTACGTCATGAAATGAAATTCGGACACTGTCCGGCAAAAAAAGAAGTTGAGATGTTCAAGTTAAACTTTTAAAGATGTTTGGTGCCACATTACAAGACGGTTTGCAAATAAGATCAAAGGACCGAAACTGACTTTATTCGTGTCACCCGTCTCTCAGACTCTCTGAACACACCTATTACTTTCCCACATGTCAGAAAGTGATAGATCGAAAGGTGCTTGAACCCTCAAAACACGTTTGTGGCGAGTGGATGTGTAAGAGCTGCGGTAAATATGCCCCAACTGACCACCTATGTTTCATACGCCCAAAAAAATCAAAGTACTGAAAGTACTGCTACGAGTTGATGGTATTGTTTGTATGTTGTTTAACATCCCTCTCGAGAATTTTTACTCATATGACTAGGCATCACCACTTGCCAATGTAGAGCTGCAAATTTTGCCCTATCATACTATGCTCGGCACTTTACGGCCATTGATCAGTGATGGATCTTTTTTGTGCCAGCACATACTGCGACAAAGGACCTCCATTTATACGTTCTCATCTGAAGGACCGGTCGCCACATCCCATAGTGGGATTCGAACGCACGATGTAAGGATCAACTACTTACTGTTAAAATGAGTTGAGGTTACTGATACATATTTGGGTTGTATGTGTTATGTGCTCTGATGAAAAAAAATAAATAAAGCAGCTTTTCACACAAATATTTCAAACTTAGAGGACCAACCTTCAACAATAATAAAATAGGGAATTATAACTTACAAAGAGCGCAAATTAATAAAATCATTAATATGCACAATAATATGCACATCAAATATTTTCATTATTTTCATTAATTGACATAATTTGACATTTTCAGTGCACATCAATATGTTATATGTTTATGTTTTAAGCCACTCTTAAATTTCAAATCCTCTATTTTCATTGATATGCATATTACAAAATTCAAAATTTTGATTTGTTTAATATGGTTATTGAAATTCGGCACCTCGTCTTTCAAAATTTGCATGTATATTTGATATTTTCTTGATTTAGCCACTAGGGAAATTCAACTCCTTGTCTTGTATGGTCTTTGATATGCAAAAAAAATTCTTAAATTCTCCCTTTTTAGATGCTCTTAAAATTCAACGCTTTTTGACTTTAAGTTGAATTGAACATTTTACTTTTATGTTTTTTGTTTGGTTTAGACACTCTTGAAATATATCTACCTGACTTCAATTCATTGATTTGCACATGTAATATTGCATTTCTTTCAATTAAGCTCTTTTGTAATTCAACTACATGACTTTCATTGATAAATTCATGAAGGATTAATATTTTAATTCTTTTTGGCTTTTTGACTGAAAACTAAAACTTTATCACAATCATGACAATGGCATGGTATATTTATCGTTTACATAATCTATTTACTATTGAATATATTTGATTTTTTAGTCTCTTGATTAACATTTATAAACAAACATTTCTCATTTTATTTATGAATAACACCCTATTTAATCTTTCTGTATATTTTTTTTTTTGGTTATTTTTTTTACTGTCTTCTGTACTTTAAATTCACGGTATCACATTGCCAGCATCTGATAGTTAGACACAGCTGGATATAGTAAAGGAACTCTCTTTCCAGAGTAGCGCAGACAACAAGATAAGAATCAAAGACATGTTAAGTGACCTTTACTGTATTTAAAGCTTGTTGTGATGCAGATCTAAATTGTGGAAGACAGTGGTTCTTTAATTGTTTGCACAAGAAGTAATGGCATTTACATAAAAATATTTTATCAACTGATACAGCTCATTTCTTCCCTTTCAGATTAATATTTGATTTACTTCGACTATCTTAACTAGGTGTTTCTCGCTTTGTTTACAAACATAAGTAGTGTTCTATATATAAACACTTCATCACTAGTTATCGCAGGAAAATTGCACTGGTCATTAGCATACTGGATCAGCGCAAAAATTAGTTTAGTTATAACTTATATACCACTAACACGTCAGTCTTGTAAAAATAACCTCGTTTGTACAATATTTAATTGTGTAAATTTTCTTTCAAAATCTATTTTCAAATTACTTAAAATAAGTTGAAATAGTTGAAGAAAATAGTATTTATTGACTTAGAACTCAAAACTTTGTTTGCACGATATGTCACAATTTTTGACTGTATGCATGCCCCTTGCACTATTTTCTCTCGCGGATTGACACAAATTCCAGAAAAATAAAATAGTAAGTATTTAAGTTTATAAACACTTAAAATCATATCAGGAAACATATTCTTATTCTGTAGTACATGAATATTGTAAATAAGCCAATATTATACAAGAATCTGTATGCAAAATACTCAAACGAAAATGTGATTAGTTTCGATACATGGGGAATCCCTTACCAGTAACATAACTTGAGTTGATGCCATCAACTCGTAAAAATGCAAGAAATTCATCCCTAAATTTATTTTATTTTTATTTTATTGAGTGCACGCAAAGTGATCGCATTTTACCGAGTCCCGAAGGCTATACGCAAGTTCCGGCGCGGTGTAAAGACTGCAGCGGATCGACTTTCAGTTCAAATTGTCCAGTCTCATTGCGAAAAGTTTGAACACGTTCCAAATTTAGTCATTGCTTACAAAATCTGTCCTGAATGTGATCATTTTGATCATGAAAACGATTGGTTCAGTAATGAACCACGTGAAAAGACCTGTGCTTTTCTCGAAGTCGTGCTCCAGGGAGAAAATACTAAATAACAGTTTTGTCAATGGTTTTTTAGAACATAATATAAATTATACCCCGCTAGCTCATAAAAAAGGAATATGATGGATATTTTTTTATTTGAATATCTAGTTGAGAACAATATCATACCGGAAGTTATCTATTCGGGATCAAAACCTATTTGCATACATGCATGATATGTCGTTAATCGATTAAATATCCGCATTTTTGACTCTTACAGTTTTTGCTTTCAAAACTATCCAATTCACTTGAAGATTTTGTTTTAAGCGAATTAATAAAAAATAAATTAATAAAAAGGTTATTCCCTCATTTCTTCAATATACAACTCATAATCAAAGTAACATGGGGCCATACCCCGATCCGTGTCATTACGGATGTGATACTATGAGTAATACAGATCGCAGCAATTTTTTAACATGGCATCAGGCAAAAATCGACAACAATGAACAATCTGATTTTGCCAAAGAAATAAGAGTCTCTAGACTATTGCTAGAGTTTGCATGACAGTTTTTAAGCCTAAATTTCTGCACGAGGACTTAAAAGTTAATCTTAGACGCGAGGATGAAATCTTACGGGCAGGCGATTCGATGGGAGGTTTGCGTAAATATTCCGGGAAGGTGGTGGGTAACACAGAGACCTTACAAGACGACGATTAATTAGTAGAGGAGGGGCAATATATCGATAGTCCCCTTGTTTAAGTTCCATCATCGGAATGCCATCGCGATCAGTACAGTAAATCTTCAAACGAGTGATAAGAATGGGTAATGGAAAAAAAAAAACAAAAGAGAAGGAAATGTTCTGATATATATAAGACATACTTTTAAAGAAAGAGAATATTAAGTTCCCAATTCAAAATATAAATTAGATGGATATTGTAGGGAAACAAACATCGCTTATGAATTAATACATGTCTATGGCATGAGAAAAACGTAGTCTCCGCGTGCCGCACACTAATCAGACATTAGAAGGACTAATTGCATTCACATTAGAAAAGAAAGAAAAATATCTCGAATCTCTAGGTATGACTGTTGTAACTATTTTGGAAGACGACTTTGCACAGTTGATGACAGACAATACTGAGGTGTCCGACTTTGTGGCCCATTTAGACTTGCAGAAAAGACTGAATCACCGAGAATGGGCAAAATGCGTTTTGGAGGAAGAACTAACGCCGTTAAGTTGTACAAGATAGTAGAAGAAGATAAAAAAAATATTTATTTTGATTTTTGTTCTCTTTATCTGTCCGTAACAAGTATTGTTAATATTCACTTAACCAACCCCAGATCATAGCTAGGGATATTCACAGCATTGAAAATTATTTTGGGTCAGCAAAAGTAAAAGTATTGCCTACTAGAAATCTTTCCCTTTCTACCAAAAAGAATAAACGGAAAACTAGTGTGTCACTAAAAACATATTCGGTCATTTTAATGGGCAGACAGGGGGTGGTGCGCAATCCAAAGACATTGAGGAAATAAATAAGATTGCTTATTTCATTTTAAATGAATTTTATTTCCTGAAGATAAAAAAGTTAAATTTTAGATATATTTAAATTACTGGATAAATGCGGAATAAAAAAAATTCTTCCTACTATATAAAGCCTTGAAAAATTCAGTTACAAACGTTATCGAAATTTTCTTACCACTGGAAATATTTACCTGAAATTTACCTTTATAATCAACTTGTAGAAGTTTGAAATAGGCAAAAATGGCAGGAGATGGGGAAACTCTCTCGTTTTTTTTTATAAGGAAAGCGAGCAGTACAGAGGAGCGCATTACGCTGTTCAGCTGTCGTTTTGAGGGGGAAGGTGTATATGCACATACAATGTAATATTTAAAATCTGTCTCCAACAGTTTAATTATGTATTGTTGAATCTCTATAGTTAAAAAGATTTAAAAAATTACTGATTAAATTATATTTAGTTTTGCCTGTTCTTAAGAAAGGTCTATAATCACACACCGGATAAAATTAATCTTCCTTTCTCTCTAAATGTTAAAGATCAATTAAATCTGTTTACCAAAAAGAAATCATAAAATAAATTGATGGAAGTTTTTTAAAGACAATAATAAGGGAAATCAAGTTTCTCTCCCTATGGATGGTTTTGAAGCAATTTGGGGGAGTAGAGAAGGGATAAGGGCAAGCTCTGACGTATTCAAAAATCTAGCATGCCCGCCAAGCCCACCATGCTTGGTAATTACTTACTTTACAATTATTATTTAGTTTTAAATAGGGGATATTATGTTATATTGAAAATGAATAACTTAAGTTGCATACAATATGTTATAGATCACAATTACACCGCCTTAAAAAAGAAAGGTAGGATTAAAGAAAAGAGTTATTCTATTAGATGAAAGCGACGAAGATCTCATCATCAGATTATGGCATTTTATTCAAATAAATTCATGGAATACAAAGTTTGCCATTTTCATTATAATTTACAATTTTAAAATGTCCGTAAGAAAAGCTTTCAACACCATGTGCATCTTCCCAAGTCAAGAGTTTCTGATCCGCTCCGCACCACATAAACCCTTGACCGAATAAGCTAAGTTTGACGGGGTTAGAAACGCGTTCTCTGAATGGCCTCATGCAAGGTTACAGGAACCAATCAAAATAATTGTTTTATTTAAACTGAAACTACATCGTAAACAGAAAAACACGTTAGTTTTAGTTCCAATGATAACGTATTTTTCATTAGATAGCCCTTTTAAAGGTTTGTCTCAGTTTTTTAGTTGAGTTATATTGAATTTATTACCGACTACCAATATTATCTCAAATTCGCTTTTGAATTCGTTTACTCTGATTGGCTAATAGCAGAGGTCAGGTGAGTTCAAAATATGTAATCTCACTAGATGGCGTGACAGTAAACCCCGTCAAACTTAGCCTATTCGGTCAAGGGTTTATGTGGAGCGGAGCGGATCAGAAACTCTTGACTTGGGAAGATGCACCATGTGGTGCTAACCAGTATCGCTTATCATAAGATGGTGAGATCTATTTTATTCAAAGATTTGAGATAATAATAATTATTACAATAAATAATTACTCAATTAGTGATTCTGAGCTAGAGAGATAAAAAAAAAAGAATGAACTCACATCATGCACTAATTCAGACAACAATAACTTTTTTGTCTTTTATATCTTTTTATTTTGATGCGCTAAAACATTGCATTTGACTTTTCGAATTAAACCTGTTTTGTTTCTTTTACGATTCAGTTCATTCATGAAATATGTATGCTCTTTTCTACTCTTTATTTTTCATTCATTTCATGATCCGAAATTTTAGAGAATTAAGAATTTTCATTGGAAATATCTTTTTTCATACCCCAAGCTCCGCCCTGTCAGAATATCAGACTCATCAATTTCAATTTATTCCAATTATTATCGAATTAAAAAAACATCTGCTAGGGTCCGGGGGGGGGGGGGGTATAAAAAAATGTGTTGTAATCATTTTCGTAACTCTTTGTGAGGATCGGGATTTATTTTTACTCTTAATTCTGCTAGTGATTTATACTTGGAAAATAAAATGGCAAGATGAGTGAATATAACACCCCCTCTTAATTTCTTAATTTTACTATCGTCATTCATTATTTTTCACGCATAATAAAATAAATAAATAAAAAGAGAGAAATAAATCTAATTGGAAAGAAAATAAATAAAATGATTTAATCCTCTTATAGTAAACTCGTTTAAAATATTACAGCATCTGCAATTGCGAGAAAGTACAAGAAATTAATTACTTCCTGGACAAGATCCGGAAAGTGCTCGGATCGATCAAGTGTCCGTGAGTATCTTTTTAATAGTACATTCAATTAAATTGTATGGAAAATCTGTTCAATGACTTCTAATGTTAAGTAATTTATCATTATATTTTCACACTGATCAACTTCCGGCTTCTTTTAATAGAGACGAGAAGAGCACAGAGAAGCTTGGAAAACCTCCACACCAAAAGAAGGAGCCTGGTCAGTTAAAGTGTTTTTTATTCATCCTTTTTACAAAAAAAAAGAATTGATTCAGATGATATATTGCATGCTTAGTTTTTATCACTGACCAGATAAATCTTTTTATTCAATAAATGTTATTGTTTCATTACTTTTTAAAGGTTCAAAACTCCAAGCGCCCCAAAAAGGCCCAAACTTTGGTTAGTAACTTCTCTTTGATCACTTGTCTTTAAACGTTTAGTCTAGATTAAATATTTTCCTTTATCTTAAATTTCTTGTTTTTTTTTCTCTTCAGCCGGCCAAGTTCACTTTTCAATGAGTTAGTTTCACTTTGTACATTTTAACATTTATATACTATAATTTAAACTTAAATGGAGAATTACAATTTTTTCTATGAAAATAGATCACTTTCATCCTCTCTTTCATTTTAAGGAATGTGGGTGAATCCATTCTTGACAAATGGGAGGTGTCCCCAATAAGGTTAGAACAATCATTATCTCCGCTCGTCCATATGTATTTCATTTTTAAATTTCAAAGTATCAAAAGCAAATATAGATATAAATTGTCGTATAATTAAGTCTCAGTACAAAACAAAAAAATTTAATGAGAAAAAAAATCAACACATTCTCTGCTTGTTTTTTTTTTCACGTTATTTGTCAATTTTTCTTATTGTTTTTTTTTTTATTAAATTGTGTAAAATATAAAAATTTAGGTAACGAGTCGGAGCCTATTTACATCGGTTCCGAGTAAGTAGTGACTTTCACAATTATCAAACATCAGTATGAGTTTAAACAAAAGAAATTAAGAACTAAAAATTAAGTGTTTAAAATACTGTTTCCTTCACACGCATGATCTGTTCTTGCGTTTATTGTTTCTTTTCATATTGCAGCTCTGAGTCGGAATTGGACATCATTCCCCTGTAAGTTTTCTTTCTTTTCTTTTTTTTTTCCCAAAACAATTAACCCTAAATAAATATATATGTATATCATACAAGAATGTACTTTAAAATGTACAGGTGAAAAAAATTATCATAGCAAGTGACGTTTTCTTTTTCTTGTAACTAACATTTATTTTCTTCATTTCATGGAATTCAGTGAGGTAGGGGAACGGGAGGAGAACGTCATTCCTCCGTAAGTCCATACAATGTTTATTTTCTTCACATTTAATATTTTTCTTTAAATTTGTACCATTCTTTTACTAACTCTCCATAGAAAAACAAGTACACTGTATAGAAAGAAATGGATTAATTTCAATGGAATAAAAAAGATCAACTTATTCGGACAAACGATAGAATTTTCCTCTTTTTCAAAGATGTCGTATTTGATTTCCCCGGAGTAAACTGGAATTTCGTTTTATTATCTCCGAAAAAATAAAGTTTTACTTTAATTCCATTCATTCTTCATTTATTTTTTTTCATAGATACCAAATGCCACCACCACAGTAAAAGCGGCAACATTTATAATGTTCTTGTTCAGAATTGGATATCATTCCCCTGGAATTCAGTGAGGAAGGGGAACGGGAGGAGAACGTCATTCCTCCATCCCAAATGCCACCACCACAGTAAAAGCGGCAACATTTTTATGTTCCCCAAACGAAGTTGGGGAACATATTGTTTTTACTCTGTTTCTTATTATGTTCCCCAAACGAAGTTGGGGAACATATTGTTTTTACTCTGTTTCTTATTATTATTATTCTTATTATTTTTCTTCTTCCTGGGAAAATTTTGTCCACGAGTGATCTTGTAAACTATACATCCGACTTAGGTGAAACCTTTTTAGGGTCAGTAGGCATGTTATGTAGAGTTGCCGAACGAAGGTCATTTTGCGCGCACGTGCTTGCAAGAGCGCGCACGTGCAACAGGTGAAATGACCAATATAATGGATATTGCCGTAACTTTTCTATTTTTTGATGAAATTTTTTGAAACTCATAATGTAAGGATACATTAGTAGTATAGACAAGATAGCATGGTCAAAATAGCAAGATCTAACGCGCATGCACGTGCGCTTCGCTCTGATTGGCTGAAACTAAAGTCTCAATATCTTTCTTGTTTCTTGTCATAATCCTTTGAAATTTTGAACATAGTCCTACATTATGAAGATCTACCGCATGATATATAAGAATTTTCAAGAAAGCATGCGCATGTGCGCGTGCTGCAAGCTGATTGGCTGAAACTTTAAATGGCAATATCTCCTTTGAT
>NW_026921418.1:0-18417 GCF_032062105.1 Saccostrea cuccullata | reverse complement strand
TTTATTGATATTACTTCATTAAATATGCAATATAAACTCTTTGTTTTGTTATTATTCAAAGAAAAAAGTCATTATATTGCAAACCATTGAAAAATTTAGATTCTGTCACATTTAAATATAGATAAATTTAAGAATTGAAAAGGGGTGGGGGGGGGGGCATATTTTATGAAAATATCAATAACAGAATAGGTCAAATTTGGAAAAATAAAGCAAAAAAATTTTTTTTGGTACTATATATGGTTAGGTGTAGTGACATTTAGGTATGCTGACTGATTTTTATTTTCAAAATAATTATATTTAGTAAATTAGGTTGAAAAAATGGCAAATATATGTAATTTCAGTGATATCGCACTAATTAATACACTTAAATTTTAATTAGATTTAATTAATTAAAGCAAGACATTATTTTAATTATGCGACAATATCCAAAATATCAAATTCAAACAATCAATTTATTCTCTGGCAAAAAAATTCCTGAATCTTATATGATTTATCATGCTGATGGTTCAAAGTCTTTAAAAATGTTTGCTGGAAAAGAGTAACCCCCCTTGCTTTTTAGTGAATATACCTAACTGTACAGATTTTAAATAACAGAAACAAAGTATTTTTTTAAATTGACTTACATGAATAAACCCTTTTGTATAAAATTCAGACTTAAATTCACATATCTAAAAATTGATGCATTCTTGAAGGTGGCAGAGGATAGTTTTTTTTGCAATCAAAACGTTTGACTGATGGTTTACTTAATATTGAGCTGCTTTAAAAATGTGCATTGAAAAATTTTAAATTCCCTCTACATGTTATAATAGTATGATGTAGTCCCTTGAGAAATTTGAAGCTTTTAGGAATAAAACATGTACAACTTACACAATGAGCCCTAAAGATGGCGCAGGGACAATCTCAAAATTTCATGTGAATCAAGCCTATTTTGACTATTTCGCCGCAGCCGCATCTGCTTCCAGGCCCGTGCACCTGACCTAAGCTACCACACAAATTGCAGAATAACATTTGTACATACCAATGAACAGCAAGAGATAATGGCTCAACCACCTCGTTTTCAAGCTACAATTCATCCTGTGAACCCACCCCGCTTTTCTGGTGAAATACCGGTAGAGCGAGTTTTGAGCTTAGTTTCGTATTTCTAGTCCATATCCCATATACAGTAGTAGTGACACTAAAGTGTCATATTTCAATAAAATATACTAGGCCACCAATTCCCTCCAAATGCACCCATCAAATATTCTAGGTATAAAATTACCTATAATATGCATTCAAACCTCAGGTTTCTCTATTTTTTCTATTTTTTGACCGGTACTTTATTCGAAACTATCCTCTGCCACCACAATATTCAAGCTTTCTTTGATGAGAAGTATGGTGCCTCATTTAAGATGAAGACGCCTAAGCCACTTAAGGCTACTTGAGTGTTTAGATAGGCCGTAATGATAAATAATGAAAGACCCCATGAACTTTCTCTAAATGATTTGTAATAATTTTTTTAAAACAACCGGTTTTATTCATTTGCTGCAAATCACGTCTCATTCCTTATGCTGTAGAGCTACTATTTATTTCATATGTTTTGTCGTTATGGAATGCCTCTTTTTTATGGGCTGGTATCGAAAGATCCCGGGAGTATATTGTTTTCCTCCTGTCTGTCTGTTGTCAACTTTAATCTAGCCTATATATATTTAGTGGTGATGCTATGGCTTTTATATTTCATCTATGTATTTCTTGTAACAAGACCTTTCCAGTACCATCAAATATGACTTCTTGACCTTGACCCTGGAGTTTGCCCTACTTTTACAAAAATCAATACCACACTAATCTTGGACATAACTTTTGAACAGTTAGAGTTAGAGCTTTCATATTTCAAATGTGTACTTATTGTGACAAGACCTTTCAGCTAGTATAAATATTTTTGACCTTTTCACCTTGACCTAAGAAATTGACCCACTTTTTAAAAACTTACACCTTGGTCATAACTTTTGAACAGTTAGACAAGCACTGATTCAACGTTGTTTTGAATTGAATGTTATTTTGAATTAGGACGGGATGTACTGTTGTCTATATAATAAGCCTATGTCATTTAATAGTCCGTAAAACTCGGGGGGGGGGGGGGGGCTCTACAAATGAAGTCTTCTTTGGATATTCAGTTGAATTCTTATATTTATTGATAAGTTCAACGTTCATTTTGAGTAGACTAGCATGTTGCATTAACGACACATTATTTTCAAAGTCTATAAACTATATGTTATTTGTATTTTTTCTAATTTATTCTTTGAATTTATTATGCTCGTGGGTCAAATCGCCCGAGGTTGCGCAGTGGTTAGAGCTTCTGCACTAAAGTCTCGGAATAAGGAGCTGATCCTTACGTCGTGGGTTCGAATACACAGCGGGACGTGGAGGTGTGTCCTTCGATTGAGACCTATAACATGTATAAATCGAGATCGCATGTCGCAAGAGTTGTTGAAAAAGATCCCTCACCGCGCAATGACCCTGAGTGTCGTTTACATGTATAGGTATAAAGTCATTAGAGTCCCCCTCGAGCAAGTGGTGGCTTCTCCATATGAGTGAAAAATACTCGAGAGGAACGTTAAACAAGAAATAAACAATATTATACTAGGTCAATGTTTTTAATACTTCATTCAATAAAACAGCTAACGCCATGTGAATTCCATCTTTTCTTTACTGCTCTGTTACATTTTCAAAACGATGATGTCTACATAAAAAAAAAACCTCTCCAAATATGACCACTGATTTACAGAACTTGCAAAATTTATTCAACTGTTGGGATATCATTAAAGTATAACTCTGTTTTAACATCTTCTCCACCACCTGCGCCGACACGGTCGTGGACGTCGGCCATTGGTGTTGTGGAGTCCTCCGCGTCTGGATTTGGTTGTTATTCGGACATTTCTCCTTCGTCTTTGGTGCTCTTCATTCTTCATTCTTCCGAGTACGGATGTGTCGTATGTCATAGCACCGTCACTCAAACTCAGTAATTCACCGGCCACTGAAAGCAGTTTGTGTATGATTTATTTCAAGATCAAATTCACTTTTCAGACTTCACTCGAATGTGAAAAAAAAAACGGAAATAATATTGTAAACTGTATTGTTCAGAATGTATTCTTCTAATGATATTTTTTTTTCAAAATATTTTGGTCTCTAATGAATTAAATCAGAAATGAATTTGTATAAATACATGTAAAGAATTTGGTTGGTATACTTACAAACAATGTCTTCTGTATTTTGTAAAGCGACTCGATTTAAATGTTGTTGCCTGAACGAGGTCCGTAAATTGGTGGATCGACTAAGTCCACACAACAAGAACATCATGAAAAAACAAAGTAACTTTCTCTCCATTTCTAAATAAGTGTGTTGTCGGTCATAGAGGAAGTAACAAATGTTGTGTTCAGGTTCACACTCTGGTTCAGTTCTATATCAGTGTCTGAGTGAATTTTATATCTTATCCATCTTATGGTTTGTTTACCCCGAATTTTATCATTTAGTATACAGTGTAGGTTAATCCCCGTTGTTTACATTTATGTTTACACATATACGAGTATACACTGACTATAACAATAATTATTTCTGACAACAGCAAAATAAAAAAAATGAATATCCTTAAACTTATGCATTTACAAGAAGAGCTCTGTATCAGACTCTATGGCATAAAAAATGAAAATACCTGAGGAAAAAGCTATCATTTTATTTATCTTGTTTAATTCAACACCACTATTAAATGCAATATACACACAAATCCAGTTTCACTGTCATATGTGAAGAAATATACATGTATGTACATGTTCTATAGTAGAATATATCTGTAAAAAGGTACAATTTATAAAGGAATCAGCTTTTTCAAGAAAAGTGATGAATAAACATGAATTCCTTTGAATTCAAATCATAGACTAGTATTACGATTAATGTCAAAATTGAAAATAACCCCCTGGTTTGAGTGCGTTTTAGCATCTTCTCCACCATCTTCGTTTACACGGTCGTTGTCGTCTGCCGTTGGCGTTGTACATTCCTCCGCGTCTGGAAGTAATCCCGATTGGAAGAACCCCCTGTCGTCTGTTATTGACATTGTACATGCCTGCCCTTCTGGATGCGCTCATCATTTCTGAACCTTCATTTAAAGTATTAGTTCCTATTTCTGTAATAAACATATTTTTATCAATCACACAATAACAACAGAAATATAATGTGATGATTTGAATGATTGTTCTTATCGCAATGTCGACTTTAAATGGAGAACTAAGTAATGATCTTGTATCGCCAATAAGAAGATATCGAATAGAATAATTTTCAATGTTTTAATGAAAAACTTACCAGGATTCCCGCCACTTCTTCCACGTCCATTCAATATCCTCTCCAGAAACTGTCCAGACGACGTTCGCAGATCAATCGAAGACTGACATAGTCCAAGCACAAACAAGGCAACAAAACAGAAAAGTAACTTTCCTCGCATATTTTTACAATCAATTTCTATGTGCAGCGTGTTGAAAGAAACTTTTGGAAGATTTGCCAGATACACCGGTCAGCTTTTCTAGCTTTATTAGCGGAATTTTTATCCTCAGATGAAATGTGAACTTATCTTTGTTGTTATCACTTGTTTTTATCAGGATGGAATTGAATTATATAGAGTAATGAGCACAGCGTTATTTAGAGATCACGTAGAGGTAAAATAAGTATGCAAACTTAATCTATTTTGCATTAGTATATTAAAGTTTTGTATATAATTATATCATAAAAGTGGTAAAATATTCTGGGTTAACCAACGTTAACTTTTGGTGAATCGGCTACTCTGGTAATCAGAATAACTGGCCCTATGTTTCGGCAACATTCCTTGGCATGTGGTATTATATATATGAATCATATGAAATTTGAATGTATTTGATTATTGCTATTGTTTTAAATAAATAGAATATTTCTTTTTTAAAAACTTCTGTAGATATTTGAAGGTTAGATATAACAATTACTAGCAAAACTTTATTTCTGAAAAAAGTTTACTAGAAACAAACGCAAACAAAATCAACAAGAGCAGACTACAAATTGGAAAAGAGAGAAATGGAATATGAAGCTGACGAACAGTGATCATGCCCAAAAGTCGTTTGAAACGATACAAATCAGAAGCAGGCAACTCAGACCTGAGAAAACATAAGAGATGGGATCAGGTGCCATTTAGGAGTAAGAATCCGCTATCAATAATTCATACCTGCCGGATTCTGATTATCCTTGGCATAATAAGGTGAAAGGAGAAGAATCCACAGACAATGCAGTTTGATGCATCTGCAATAGCCCCATAAACTTCTACAAAAATATCCAACTATGGAGCAGACGTAGTACGTTCTGGTGTTATTTATTTCGATTTTAATTTTGTAGTTTTAAATTTCATGAGAGTTTTCTGGAGTTTTAAGATTCTACATCTGATTTACACCACTTCTCAAGTAAATTGTTGTAAAGGAATCCCGTCATGTTTCCGTCATTGCTGTTATTATTTTAGTGTGGGTTAAAGAAAGAGGATTTAAAGTAACTAATTACAGTGAATACTCTTGGAAAAAGTATGTAATTGAAAATGAATGTTAATTCTCAACTGCTGAGCATACAACTTTTTTTTAAAATCCAGAATTAGTTAAAGCACCTAGTTAAGTATTAATAAAAATGAACATTGGGTAAGCATACTCTATAGCTCCTATCCATAGATTTACAAGGTACACTATACATGTATCATGTAGAAATAATGTTTCGTTAAGAGTCAAGTTGAATTGTGTTGTCTATAACTTACAAAACTTGAAGGTTTGTGTTAGAAAATTTGTTGTGGTCTTTTTTACCCCCCAGGCAATCTAAACTGAATTTAAAAATACTTCAGAAGTATTCATTTATTCCTTATTCAACACTCACTTGTAATGCCTTGAAGGTTTCTTTACTCTAATTGGATGGTACTATATTTTGTGAAATCTGTTAGATTTATGTTAGATTTATGAATTTATTTGATAAATCTATTAATTACTACTATATATTTTATATGCTTATAATTTGTAAATAAATGCATTGTTATTAATTTTGTTTGGTTTTGACTTTGTAAGATCATGTTTTATTGATTCAATGTTTTCTCCTCCAATCCCTGTTGTTTGTTACATATGGCAATCCTTTGTCCAGTCTTTGACCAGAGAGGGTTCCAAGCTGTGTATTTTATGACTTTTGACATTGACGAGACAATATTTCTCTCCGTTAAAATAAACTAACATGTATATTGAAAACTAATTCTAATATGACTTCTAATATTTGATTTAACCGTAAAGTTAGACTTTGTAATTTTGCCAAAGATTATTCCCTAGCACTTGTAAAGTAAAAATCTTATTTGTGAGAGAATGTTTAATTGACAACAGTTTTTTTTTGTATTTCTTAATAATTATATGTGAATATATTTATGATGATATATTTTCTAATGTAAATTATTATAATTTGTAATTTTATGATTTGGACATATTGTGAGCAACATTACTGACTATGATAACGATGATAAATGTGAGTGGCTTAGCCTCATAGATCGGTATATTTTATCTTATTAATGTTTTTATATATTTTATGACAATGCTAAAAGAAGTTTTTTTAGACTATTACTGTTACGTATGTTATATAAATGCTTTATTATTTTTCAAGTCATAACACTGAAAGGGAGAAATGATTGTGTTTTATTCATGTACAGTTAACTCCCTTTATGCAGCGTATCAGTTTACTGCCGAACGTTACCGATACAGATTATTTTATACTAATAATTATTTGTTATTATAATTTACAGGGCATTTCCTTGGTAGCCCCATATTCAATTTCATTAACAAGTGTTCATCTGAGTAATAGTTGAAGATGTCGAACCTTACGACAGACTTATTTATATTTCCACTATAATATGACACCGTTACATTGTGATCATTATCAAATGCCAATTTAACCAATGCATTTGTATTACACCCATGGCCAGAGTCAACAAGATCCACAGAGCTGAAACCAGGTGCTATATATTATTTAATTAATTGTCTACGGATTTTCCCGATCATGACAATGCAAGGAACGCAGGCTGGTGTGACTTGTTGACAGGGGATGTTTACTCCGTCATGGCACCTAATCCCACCTCTGATGTTGTAAGAGGCCCGATTTTGCTCTGCTCCCATTCTGTATTGTTTCAATGAACTTTGAACTTGATTGTTGTTCAATTTCTACTTATTTCATGAAAGATGTCGGTAACCAAAATATATATATATTTTATCTTTGGCATAGATTTATTTTTGAAAATACATGTATATTAGACAAGTTTTAAATACGTTTTTTTTTCAGATTCTATTTTGAAATTTATTTTTTTTAATTGCTATTCCTTGTATTTATATGTATAGCTACATCTTAGAACTGGGCATATAACATTAATGATAAGTTAATCTGGATATCAAAACTCTTTTACAAATTTAACAAGCTACCTTTCTTACAAAAAAAAAATTGTTGTATAAACATGTATTTTTGAATATTATAAAATTCATAACTATGCAAAATTAAAACAAACTTTAAGAAACTTAATTGTTTATTTTTTGGCAGATGTATCCTCTTGAATGCGTCTCTATTCTGTTTTGTGAGATTATATCTTAAAAAACGTTTTAAAAAAACTTTAACTTCAAATTAAAATCATAAAAAAATACCGATCTTTGAAAGGGCCACGTGTTTGAACGTCAGAAATACATAAGTACTCCAAGATCATAACCGTACTTATCCTATTTTACGGGAAAACACATTATCAGCAGAGGGAATGATAAGAAGGATAACCCATCCACTCACTCTTATCAAGAGAATATACACCCATGTACTTCTCTCTCTCTCTCTCTCTATAAGGCACAAGTGTCTTCGATGGGACATTTTTAATAGTTTTTGAAAGTAATAATATCTTAAACGATCTTAGTTTTATAAATAAAGTTAATTAAAATTATGTTACTGCAATCGTACATTTCCTTAACAAGGAAATTTGTAGGATTATGAAGGAACAGATTTTCAAATAATAATTGTATAAATGGATTCTGCTGACAAAATTCCAAGTTGAATGAACTCGGGTTTGCAATAAAGATTGCTTTAATAACAAATACCGTATTTTAGTTAAAAAAAATTCTTGAATAAAATATGAAGATGACAAACAATAATCACGTAAAAATTTTCTTTTAATGAAATCGAATTAGGGGAAGAGCAAATATGAACCTCTAAAAACATCAGGGACGGGATCAGGTACCATGGAGGAGTAAATTTTCCCTGTTGACCAATGATATCCACCTTTCAATCTGATTAAATTCATATTGTTATGCTTCAAAATTCTTATGGCCGCTGTACAAATGCAGAGACGATCCGAATTTCGGAGCGTAACAAAGATTTAATTTGAATCAGAGTTGTCCACCGTGTGCTCCTTTGTCAAGAACTGGAAAAGCGGAAGAAAAGCGTAGACAGTGTATAAATAAAAACTTAACAATTTGTATGAAAATCCAGTCATCATTCGACTGAACATGTAGTTGACACGGTCATTGTATCAACCACAGAACTTTCGAAATGATGACTTTAAACAAAACTGTTGAAATTCTTTTTAATATATTCGATCAGTGCTTACTAACTATTCAAGACATATTACTGTTGTCAGGTACGCTTCACGCAATTGCTCCGACAAAATATAGTTCAATCATGATAAGTAAATATACAACATTACTGCAAATGATTGGAATGATAGTGTGTATGTGATACGTTAAAGAAACCAAAATTAACGTTAAAAGAGTTTAAGAAAATCACTTTTCCACACGAAATGCAAATAAAAAATATTCATATTCCTACGCTAGCTGCCTCCTCAGTCTTTTTCACGAAAATATAGGTCATTCTTAGATTGATAAATCTTTCAATCAACTACATGTATATTACTTTCATGATTATTGTTTATTAATTGTCATATATTTTCTTCTGATTTGAATGTTAATCATTTATTGTGTGTTGGTGTTTTTTCTCTGTTTATTTAAATAATACAGGATGGTTATATGCATTGTACAACACCTGCAATCGTAACTTCTCGGCAAAACAAACGTGTTTCTCCGAGCTCGCTAGATGCGTTTGACAATATCTCATCGCACGTGTGTAGATCAAGGCTAACTCGTCTTGTGGGCACATGTATGTGCACTGTTTGCGAGGAGACTGGGTGACAGTATTGCTACAGACTCATGAACTATACACCAGATCCATAACAAGTGCAGTTTTTTTTTTATAGAAGTCATCTGAGCGCAGTTAAAATTCGAGTTTTAAATCTAAAAGTCGAATATCTTGGATAAGGGGTAACCCATATCTATTCTTGTTATCATCTTCTTTGTCAATAGCTTGTCTCATTTTTAGAAATTTGTGGTATACGTAGTGATCTTGTGTATTAACTAAGAGACATAAACCCTAAAGACAAGCTATGAGGGTTCATTGCTACATAAGAAATGGACATTGGTGACTGAAAAGTACGCCGTTACATTTATCAAAAACATTTTGTTGTTAGGTTACCATTTATGTGTTTGATAAGGCACCGTGAATACATATCCATACAATATACCGAGCAGTTTATTAGGTCACCTGAGTCACTCAGGTGACCTATTGCTATCTGTTTTCGTCCGTCGTCGTACGTCGTTCGTCATTCGTCGTTCGTCGTCAATCGGTCGTAAACTTTTGAACATTTTCAGCTTCTCCTCTGCAACCACTGAACCAATTTCAACCAAATTTGGCACAAAGCATTTATGGGTGAAGGGGAACAAAAATTGTGAATTTCATGATCCCTGCCCCCCTAGGGCCTGGGGGGTGGGGCCAAAACCATTAAAATTAATGCAATCTTTAAAAATCTTCTTCTTTACTCCTGGACATCAAGCAGTCAAACTGTTTGCATGATTGTAATCAGCATTGAGTCCTCTACCAAAATTGTGAATTTTATGGCCCCAGGGTCAGGGGTTCTAGTGCTAGGGCGGGGCTAAATAAGTATATAGTGAAAATGCATTATTTCTTTAAAAATCTTCTTCTCTGCTCGTGGGTATTAAATAAACTAACTAAGTACATAGTTATGATGAGCAAGAGTGCCTCTACCAAAATTGTGAATTTTATGGCCCCAGGGTCAGGGGTTCTGGTGTTAGGGCGGGGCTCTATTGATTATATATTGAAAATACATGAATTCTTTGAAAATCTTCTTCTCTGCTCCTAGGTATTAAATAAACTAACTAAGTACATAGTTCTGATGAGCAAGAGTGCCTCTACCAAAATTGTGAATTTTATGGCCCCAGGGTCAGGGGTTCTGGTGTTAGGGCGGGGCTCTATTGATTATATAGTGAAAATACATGAATTCTTTGAAAATCTTCTTCTCTGCTCCTAGGTATTAAATAAACTAACTAAGTACATAGTTCTGATGAGCAAGAGTGCCTCTACCAAAATTGTGAATTTTATGGCCCCAGGGTCAGGGGTTCTGATGTTAGGGCGGGGCTCTATTGATTATATAGTGAAAATACATGAATTCTTTGAAAATCTTCTTCTCTGCTCCTAGGTATTAAATAAACTAACTAAGTACATAGTTCTGATGAGCAAGAGTGCCTCTACCAAAATTGTGAATTTTATGGCCCCAGGGTCAGGGGTTCTGATGTTAGGGCGGGGCTCTATTGATTATATAGTGAAAATACATGAATTCTTTGAAAATCTTCTTCTCTGCTCCTAGGTATTAAATAAACTAACTAAGTACATAGTTCTGATGAGCAAGAGTGCCTCTACCAAAATTGTGAATTTTATGGCCCCAGGGTCAGGGGTTCTGGTGTTAGGGCGGGGCTCTATTGATTATATAGTGAAAATACATGAATTCTTTGAAAATCTTCTTCTCTGCTTCTAGGTATTAAATAAACTAACTAAGTACATAGTTCTGATGAGCAAGAGTGCCTCTACCAAAATTGTGAATTTTATGGCCCCAGGGTCAGGGGTTCTGGTGTTAGGGCGGGGCTCTATTGATTATGTAGTGAAAATACATGAATTCTTTGAAAATCTTCTTCTCTGCTCCTAGGTATTAAATAAACTAACTAAGTACATAGTTCTGATGAGCAAGAGTGCCTCTACCAAAATTGTGAATTTTATGGCCCCAGGGTCAGGGGTTCTGATGTTAGGGCGGGGCTCTATTGATTATATAGTGAAAATACATGAATTCTTTGAAAATCTTCTTCTCTGCTCCTAGGTATTAAATAAACTAACTAAGTACATAGTTCTGATGAGCAAGAGTGCCTCTACCAAAATTGTGAATTTTATGGCCCCAGGGTCAGGGGTTCTGATGTTAGGGCGGGGCTCTATTGATTATATAGTGAAAATACATGAATTCTTTGAAAATCTTCTTCTCTGCTCCTAGGTATTAAATAAACTAACTAAGTACATAGTTCTGATGAGCAAGAGTGCCTCTACCAAAATTGTGAATTTTATGGCCCCAGGGTCAGGGGTTCTGGTGTTAGGGCGGGGCTCTATTGATTATATAGTGAAAATACATGAATTCTTTGAAAATCTTCTTCTCTGCTCCTAGGTATTAAATAAACTAACTAAGTACATAGTTCTGATGAGCAAGAGTGCCTCTACCAAAATTGTGAATTTTATGGCCCCAGGGTCAGGGGTTCTGATGTTAGGGCGGGGCTCTATTGATTATATAGTGAAAATACATGAATTCTTTGAAAATCTTCTTCTCTGCTCCTAGGTATTAAATAAACTAACTAAGTACATAGTTCTGATGAGCAAGGGTGCCTCTACCAAAATTGTGAATTTTATGGCCCCAGGGTCAGGGGTTCTGATGTTAGGGCGGGGCTCTATTGATTATATAGTGAAAATACATGAATTCTTTGAAAATCTTCTTCTCTGCTCCTAGGTATTAAATAAACTAACTAAGTATATAGTTCTGATGAGCAAGGGTGCCTCTATGAAAATTGTGAATTTTATGGCCCCAGGGTCAGGGGTTCTGGTGTTAGGGCGGGGCTCTATTGATTATATATTGAAAATACATGAATTCTTTGAAAATCTTCTTCTCTGCTCCTAGGTATTAAATAAACTAACTAAGTACATAGTTCTGATGAGCAAGAGTGCCTCTACCAAAATTATGAATTTTATGGCCCCAGGGTCAGGGGTTCTGGTGTTAGGGCGGGGCTCTACTGATTATATAGTGAAAATACATGAATTCTTTGAAAATCTTCTTCTCTGCTCCTAGGTATTAAATAAACTAACTAAGTACATACTTATGATGAGCAAGGGTGCCTCTACCAAAATTGTGAATTTTATGGCCCCAGTGTCAGCTAGGGGTTCTGGTGTTAGGGCGGGGCTCTTTGATTATACATGTATAGTGAAAAAACATTAAATCTTTGAATATTTTCTTCTCTGCTCCTGGGTATTAAGCAGATGAACTACCTATATAGTTATGAGCAAGGGCCCTAATCTTCAAGAATTGTGAATTTCAAGGCCCCAGGGTCAGTTGTACCATAGAGGGGGTTGGGGGCTGTACTAATATACTGAAAATGAATGAATTGTTTGAAATCTGCTCCTTGGTATTAATCAAATATTTTTGAAAAGCGAGGATGCCTTTTCAAAAATAGTGCAATGTTTGGATCTAGGCCTAAGAGTCAAGGGTTCATGTGTGGTAGCGGCACTACTGATTATTGCTGAATATTATTGATTTGTTGAAATGCATTTTTTGTTCCCCTACCCTGCCTATGGGTATTAAGTAACCAAACTAAGCAACTGCTAAGTGTATAGTTATGATGATCAAAATTGTAAATGCTATAGCATCTGGCTTAAAACATGGATCAAATTCAATCACTGGAAAGTTGTTGCATAATGCTCAGGTGACCTATAAGGCCCATGGGCCTCTTGTTATTCTAACCCTTACTAATTTACTTGTTAATTGAAAAGAAGAAAACATATGCCGTGTCCTTCAACTCGACATTTGAATACATCGAAGACGAAATGTCAATTAACAACGGTTATTTCCATTCTTATGTTGATACAGTATATCCGATGAGCTTGAGATAAAAGATACCACAGAGTCTGACACATCTGTTTCATATTTGGATATTTTACTTGACAAAGACAAAGGTAATTTAACACCCACGCTCTGTGATAAATGTGATGACTTTAACTTTGCAATCGTCAACTTCCTTCACTTATGCAGCAATATACCTTCATCACCTGCATACGAAGTTTATATATCTCAGGTGATATACGCAAGAGCAAGCTCTACGTATGAACAATTTCTAAAATGAGGTAAATTATTGACAAACAAGTTGATGAAACAAGAATATCAACAGTCTCGTTTAAAGTCATTTCGTAAGCTCTATGATCGATGCGATGAACTTGTCAGCAAATACAATTTATCATTGAGTCAAATGCTGACTGGCGTTTTACATACTAATTGTTAGTCTACTATTCATACACTGAGTTGACGACGGATTTTTTGTTAATTCATGATCATGACAAGGATCACAGGGCGTGTTACCGGTCAGCAGGGAATGCTCACTCCTCCATGGCGCCTGATCCCACCTCTGATGTTTTGGAGGCCCGTGTTTGCTCTTCTCCTATTTTGTATTGTTTTATGAACTTTTGATCTATAATACTGTTCGTTATTTCCATATGTTTCATTAAATAACCTCAATCCCCAGTTCCACTTGTCCACGAATCGACACCGCTTTTCCGTTACTAATGTTACTACTTTGACACAATTATATTTTTGATCTTTATGACTTATTTTATCATGTTCTCCTTCCGTTAACCAGGTTAAACCTGCTTTACTTCCCTAGGGGAGGTGGAACTAGGATTCTAAGCATGATAGTTAATTTTGTAAAACTTTTGATGAGAACAGCTGATTTAAAACCATATGAGCCCTGGATAAAATAAAGATTAAAAAGAAGCACTGGACTACATTTTCTATCTGTATGAACTTTCCATAAAGACTTCATCCTATCAGAGACCAATGAAATATTTTTTTGAATAAATTATATAATAAAACCAAATTGTAGAAAAGGTTGCGAAAGTGAATTTACGAAAAATCAAGACGACCCTTCTCTCCACTCGACTGGAGAAATAAAGATAGAGAGAAAGAAAAAAAAATATACAGTCTTGTTTTAATGTAATTTAGCCCCTTTTAAACATTATGTACCACTGAATAAATTGGTAAATGATAAAATGAAAAGTGTCGGTTGTAGAACAGAAGACAAGAGGATTTTAGTTTTCATATACGAGGGCTGTTCAATATATAATGTCCTGAACTGTATGACATACAATACAGATACCATATGACATTAAACTTGACTTTCTCAAATTATTTAATCTTTAATGAATTTAAAACAGTTTATGTGACCACTTTTCATCACATAGTTTCATCGTGAGAAACCGGGAAACAAGGGCTATTCAAGACACTGCATTATAAATGAATGGTTAAGAATCAGTAAATAAGAGTGAAAATAAGAGCTTCATTAAGGTAGGATTCTTCTCATATTTCTAATATTTAAAAATTAATGAAATTTTCACAGAATCAAGAAGACAATATCAGTAAGTGATAGTGTCAGTGAAATTAAGTTTGACCGTCTTATATTAGAGGCAAGGTCAGGTCAAGGTCATTACCTTTTTCATTGACATTAAGAATAAAAAATAACTTGCCAATCATGTGATACCTACTTCTAATTCAAAAGTTTAATGATTGCTCTTCTTGCATAAAAACATATTACTATATCGGGTGTATAGCATGATATTACCAAATTTACATAAATAATTTAACTTAGCTGGATATTGGCTAATCCGAATTTTCTCTGTTTTTCTTAATTTTTTAGGATATATTAGTTATTTTCATATGCTAACTTTTTCTTATTTTCACATATAATAAAGTAGTCTTATAAATGTACAAAATAATACAAAAACAAAAAGTTTTGATTGTTTACTAGGAGAGAAAAAATACTTTTTATGGATTTTTGGCTCAAATCTGCACTTTGATAGGAAGCGTTTAAAAGCTAATAAAGTTCTAGTTTGTTTGAAAAATCATATTTATTTGATATATTTTGAAAGTTTAGTCCCTCATTATTAATCTAACTTACATTTGAAAATTTCTCCAAGTCTTCGATTGTGTAAAAATTATAACTAAATTCATTGCTCTATTATAATTTTGAGAGGCAGAAAAGAAGATATTTTCATACGTCACCATTCCGCCAAAAATATAGTCCCTGCTACTTTTCAAACGCAGTTTACCATTTCTATTTAAAGTTGTACAATTGAGATGAGGAAAGAAAAATATGGTCTTTTAAATTCCTTACACCTCAATATATAAGACATATAAGCAAATATACTTTTTATGTTTAATCTAGTCAGAAACCAGAGAAGAATCCTACCTTAAGGCTGCTGTAAAACTTGTTAAAAATCCCAAAGAAATATTCACTGAAATATGTGACATTTACAGCAACCAATGTCTGTTTTATAGACAAATGAGCATGTGGATTTTATTGATAAAAAAAATTATATAATGGGTATCAAAAATGGGTACCGTCCTTGCCAACAAAAATTATAACAACTCATGTACTGTTTGCCAAATTTCAATAAATAATATTTGATGATGCATGATTTACTTTAAGACACATAGCAAAGAACTATATGCGGTATATTGCATATATTTGCCCCCACAAAAGTCAAATTTTGAAAACTTCCTGAAATGTGCTGAATTCAATAAATTGTATGAGAAATATAAATTAACAGAAAATATTATAGTGTCAAAGCAGTGTATTCACAATTTTTGTTTTTATGACGTCACAAACTAGTCCGATTTTTAAAAATCCTTTTTCAGAAAGAGGACAAAATGGACAAAATTTCAACAATTTAAAATTTATAGAGCGCAAGTTTGTTCAGGAACAATATTGACATATTTCATTGATATTATCATTCTACACAATATTTCAAAATATTGATCCTGAACACACATGCGCTCGGTGACTTTTACTCAAAATATCGACGAAATATGTACATTTTTCGGTAAAATTCATAAAAAACTGAAATTTACGTCATGTTTGTGACGTCATTACGTACATATGGCGTCATTACTTATGAAAATATTCAGTGCTTTGAAGTCAGCATATACTTCCCTGTTTAAGAACTTAATTAAATATATCTCCATCAAAGTTTGATATGGGGGGCAAATATTGGTTATTACCGAATAAAGTTCTTTGATAGGCATCCTATCGGGAGTAGTTTACACTGTTTTTAAGAAACGTTTAACGGTAAAAAAAAAAATAGCTTGGTACTCAAAGGTCACCCTATATTTTGAAAAATAGGCCTAAATGAAAATGACAGCGTGTACGAATGTCTGAACTTTTATTTCAAAATATCAGTAATATTAGTTACACAGTCAGTTAGTGACCTAATACGGATTCATACAGGGTGTGAAATGGAAATCCGTATTGGGCGAGGCGAAGCCGAGTCCCAATCCGGATTTCCATTTCACACCCTGTATGAATCCGTATTAGGTCACTAACTGACTGTGTAACGAATTTATCCCGCTGAAGACCTTCTTCAATATAAAAAAAAATATTTGTGCATATTATGAAAATATTAGTTTTAATCCAATAACAATCAACATAAAATATCGTTACGGTAACAAGAAATTTAATTAAAATAACTACGTTAACCGTTTCTTAGCCGCCATTTTTATTTACAATAACAACGCTTCGAACGGAATCGCGTGCCCGATTTTCATATTACGCCTCGACGGAGACGTAATATGGAAACGGAGACGTAATACGGAAAATTTCAGGGCGTCATGTGATTAGCTTTTATCCAATCAGTAATCGACATTTGTCTGAAGCGGGATAATATTAGTTACACAGTCAGTTAGTGACCTAATACGGATTCATACAGGGTGTGAAATGGAAATCCGTATTGGGCGAGGCGAAGCCGAGTCCCAATACGGATTTCCATTTCACACCCTGTATGAATCCGTATTAGGTCACTAACTGACTGTGTAACGAATTTATCCCGCTGAAGACCTTCTTAAATATTACGAAAATCTGTTTGCATATTATTAAAATATCAATTTTTAATCCAATAACAATCAACATAAAATATCGTTACGGTAACAAGAAATTTAACTAAACTACCTACGTTAACCGTTTCTTAGCCGCCATTTTTATTTACAATAACAACGCTTCGAACGGAATCGCGTGCCCGATTTTCATATTACGCCTCGACGGAGACGTAATATGGAAACGGAGACGTAATACGGAAAATTTCAGGGCGTCATGTGCATACATGCCAACTTTTGAAAATTTTCTTGGGGGAGATTGCGCGTAACGACACTTTTCGAAGTTCCTAATTCGCGGCGTTTTGTCGTGAAATAACTTTTTGTAGGTTGTTTTTTTCTAAATTATCAATCTACTACCTTAATTATATCACATATTATTACTACTTCAAAAAGTGTTTTCTTCTCTATCAACTTCAACAAAAGCACAAATAAAATATCATCTGAAATTTTAAAAAAAGACAATTTTATTCAAAATTATTTAATATGCTAATATTAAGATAAATATACCCCCTGTCTTAAGGAAAGTGACACACAAAGTTAACATATTATTACATGAATAAGGATGTTAAACTAATTACAAATAAGCTGAACTGTTCATTGTCTGTTGGTAAATTACAAAGTTTATAAGGTTTCTGTTATACAAAATATTGCTAAATTATTTTTTTCTTAATCAGAGGGAATATTAAGAAGTTATTTTTAACTTTTTCAATCAAAGTCTGCAAAAGGCATGGTCTTTTCCTTTTTTTTCTTAATCACTCTGGGCAGTCCTAATGGTTTTTACTTGCAGGCACATTTTTTTCCATGTTGGATTTCGGCAGTGTCTTTCCCATGAAGTAGATTATAATTTAATGAGGAATGCCAAATTCCCAAACTTGAACAACTTTTATAAACGGTTGATACGTATATTGTCGAAGTTTGCTGTAAAGTGTGAACTCTCACAAGTTTGTCAGTTTGTATCCAGCGTCGTGTGTATTTCTAAACTTTCCACATCTGGCATAATTGTCTCGGTTAAAATACACTGTTAATGAGGTTCAGGAGCAATTAAAACCTCTGTAATGACTGGTAGCACAGTTGACACCTTGTTGATTACCTGTTATCAGCGGCAATAAACAGATATCCTACCGATAAACATTGAAACAGCCATGTTTTCTGCACACGGAAATACTGTATTATTCAAAGCGAATCGGTAAAAAATCCGGATTTTCGAAATATCGGTAGAAATGGGAGAAAAAAATTAATCGGTAGACAATCGGTAGACAGGGTTAAAAATCGGTAGACTCCCGAAAAAATCGGGAAAGTTGGCATGTATGCATGTGATTAGC
>NW_026921417.1:0-18594 GCF_032062105.1 Saccostrea cuccullata | reverse complement strand
CGGTCGTTACGAGATGCAAATATAAAAACTCGTATTTTTCTAACTTTTTTGTTTTTCAATATTTTTCATTTATATTTACTATGCTAATAGAAATCTTTCTTATAATGTTCACTGTATAATTTGTTTGAATATTGATAAATCTAAACTTTAGATATTAGCATTTGAAAACCTGAAGCGAGTCCAAGATGGCGGCTGTCCCTGTCAACTCCGACATTTCGCAATAGGGGTTTTCGGAGTCAGCCGAGCGTTTGCTTGAACGAAAGTAACACAAGCAAAAATAAAATGTAAAGGAATACTTGGATTGTCACGTCGTAGTTACGTTGCAATTCTGTGTCGAACTATGTTCTTCTTAAACGTCTTCTGTAATTGGTTTTGGCTGGTTCTCAATGTAGAAAAAGAAAAGACTCAATATGAAAATGAAATTCGATACCTAATACCGGTGCCTTCTGATTTGCAACACGTGAAAGCAAATCTTAAATCATAGTTATAAGTAATAGTTTTTCTAGAAACAATATCAATGAATATAGTATGTATAAAAATTACAATCTGTTTTTCCCATGCACACTTGTGTCATATGAAAATTTTAGAAAAGACAAAATAAGGTAACAGTTTTTTAAAAGATCGCAAAATGAAGTTTATATTAACATTCTTGTCTCAAAGATCTGATTCAAGTTATTGAGCATAAATGGTATCCGAATCATTGACTGTCTTCGGGCGACACATGTTTTTCGGCAAAACATTTCAACCTTTTCATGAAAGCTAAGCTTATCGGGATAGTTCACTTAGGGGAAAAACAGGAAATTTTAAAAAGTTAAAAATGCATAACTGTTTCACTGCTTTAGTGTTACTTGCTTATATACAATATGAAATTTGTTAAATGTGTTAATTATACTGTCTTCAACTTGATATTTTAGCTATAAGAACGTTCTTTTTTTCTTTCCATTGAAGCTATCAGACCTATTAAATGGAACATTCCAAAGAAAAGGTGCAAAGATTAAGTCGTGGCGTTTGACGCAAAATTAAAAATAGTGATTCGCCTTTCATTGTTCTAAGACATGTACTGTTGCAGAAGTATACACATACAAATACATTAAGAGCTGTGGTCCCAATAGCGTTATAGTAAGCGCATTGCAGGTTTAATCCCATTTGTTTCCATAAGAAGTTTGATCACTTTTTTTCAGCTCGATTTTGCGGAGTTTTTTTTCATAATCAGACGGAAGACCTCTCGTTGCTTGCAACGAGTTTCTTTTCTAGTTATTATTATTAGGTCTTTCCACCTTTCTGTGGAAAGACCTATTGAAATTCTTCTGTTTATTATTCTTTTTTATTTTTAGGTCTTTCCACCTTTCTGTGGAAAGACCTATTGATTTTCTTCTGTTTCTTTTTTTTATTATTAGGTCTTTCCACCTTTCCGTGGAAAGACCTATTGGTATTCTTCTGTTTCTTATTCTTCTTATTTTTCCGCCGTGTGATTTTGAGTTTCAAGATATATCGAAAAGATTTATAGTCCATAAGAATGTACTTTGTAAAAGATTATTGCAGTTGACCCTGCGTAAATGAACCTTGACCCCTTTCAGAGTTACGACCCCTTTCGCAAGAAATGCTTGTTATCGCTACTCCTTCGAAACTGTAAACCATAGAGGTATGAAACCTTCACCAATGTCTTTGACTAATTTAGGAGACTCTTCAATCTATTCATTGCGAAAGCATTCTTTGACCCTTTCAATGAGTTATTGCCCCTGAAACTTTATGAATTTTAGAAATAATTTAAAATTTTCAAAATAAGAAGTCATAGAGATATGGGACCAACTGCATAAGATTCATTGACCTTTGACCTTAAAATTTGTGTAAAGGTCAAAGGTCAAGGTCATTTCAAAAATGAGAAATTTAGCTCTTTTTATTTCTCTTTTGTCTTTCAACATATACTCAATGTCTATGCATCATTGATATGCACTCTTAAAACTATTTCAAGGATTTCCTTCTTGTCCCCTAAAATTAACCCTTTTAAAAGTTATTGCCCCTTGTGCAAAAAACATTGTTATCGCTACTCCTCCCAAACTATAGACCCTAGAGGCACCAAACCTTCACTAATGTGTTAAGGATCTTTAGGCCTAACTTCACTGTATAAATGCAAAAGGATCTGATGACCCCTTATATAAGTTATTGCCCTTTAACTTCTTTGTACTTACTATTAAACCTTATAACTTGAAAACTATAAGACCTAGAAGCATGGGGTCAATTGCATTGTCACCCGTGACCTTTGACCTTGAAAATTTTTCAAGGTCAAAGTTCAAGGTAATTCCATTTTTTTTTTAAATTTTTAATTTTTTCTATGTTTTAAGACAATTTTGGTTTTTTTTTTTATGAAATTTAATTTTAATGAGTCAGATATAAAAGAGATTTGAAATTCAAAGAAGGTGGAAAGATCTCTTATTGTTCTGTGAACAATAAGTCTCCTAGTTATTTTTTATTATTTTTCCGCCGTGTGATTTTGAGTTTCAAGATTTATCGAAAAGATTTTCAGTCCATAAGAATGTACTTCATAAAAGATTTTCGCAGTTGACCCTGCGTGTATGAACTTTGATCCCTTTTGGAGTTATTACCCCTCTCACAAAAAAGCTTGTTATCATTACTCCTCCGAAACCATAAACCATAGAGAAATGAAACCTTCACTATTGTCTTTGACTATTTTAGTAGAAACTCCAATGAATCATTGTGAAAGCATTCGGTGACCCATTCAATGAGTTATTGCCCATGAAACTTTTTGAATTTTACAAAAAATTAAAAATTTTCAAAACGAGAAGTCATAGAGACATAGAACCAAGTGCATAAGATTCAGTGACCTTTGACCTTTAAATTTATGCAAAGGTCAAAGGTCAAGGTCATTCCAAAAATGAGAAATTAAGCTCTTTTTATATCTCTTTTGTCTTTTAACATATACAATCAGTCTTTGCATCAATAATATGTACTCTTAAAACTATTTCAAAGATTTCATTCTTGTCCCCGAAGATTGACCCTATTGAAAGTTATTGCCCCTTATGCGAAAAACCTTGGTATCGCTATTTCTTCAAGACCGTAGAGACACAAACCTTCACTAATGTGTTAAGGATCTTAAGGTCTAAATTCACTTTATAAACGCGAAAGGATCTGATGACCCCTCATATGAGTTATTGCCCTTTAACTTCTTTGTACTTAATATAAAACCTTATAACTTGAAAAATATAAGTCGTAGAAACATGGGGTCAATTGCATTTTGACCCTTGACCTTTGTCCTTGATTATTATTTCAAGGTCAAAGGTCAAGGTCATTTTATTATTTTTTTAATTTTCATTTTTTCTATATTTTTTAGACAATTTTGGTTTCTTATCGAATTTAATTTTAAGGAGTCATATATAAAACAAATTTGAAAAATTCAAAGAAGGTGGAAAGACCTCTTATTGTTCTGTGAACAATAAGTCTCCTAGTTAGGTCTTTCCACCTTTCCGTGGAAAGACCTATTGGTATTCTTCTGTTTCTTATTCTTCTTATTTTTCCGCCGTGTGATTTTGAGTTTCAAGATATATCAAAGAGATTTATAGTCCATAAGAATGTACTCCATAAAATATTTTTGCAGTTGACCCTGCGTAAATGAACCTTCAGCTTTTCCGAAGTTATTGCCCCTTTTGCAAAAAATGCTTGTTATCGCTACTCCTCAGAAACCATCAACCGTAGAGGTATGAAACCTTCACCAAAGTCTTTGACTAATTAATGGGACTCTTCAATCTAGTCATTGCAAAAGCATTCGGTGACCCCTTCAATGAGTAATTGCCCCTGAAACTTTTTGAATTTAACAAATAATTTAAATTTTTCAAAAGGAGAAGTCGTAGAGACATGGGACCAACTGCATAAGATTCATTGACCTTTGACCTTAAAATTCATATAAAGGTCAAGGTCATTCCAAAAATGAGAAATTAAGCATTTTTTATATCTCTTTTGTCTTTTAACATATACTTAATGTCTATGCATCATTAATATGTACTTTTAAAACTGTTTCACAGATTTCATTCTTGTCCCCTAACATGAACACATTTAAAAGTTATTGCCCCTTTTGCGAAAAACCTTGTTATCGCTACTACTCCGAAACCGTAGACAGTAGAGCCACCAAATCTTTACTAATGTCTTTAGGGTCTTTAGGCCTAACTTCACTGCATAAGTGAGAAAGGATCTGATGACCCCTTATTTGAGTTATTGCCCTTTAACTTCTTTGTACATACTATTAAACCTTATAACTTAAAAACTATAACTCATAGAAGCATGAGGTCAATTGCATGGTGACCCTTGACCTTTGACCTTGAATATTTTTTCAAGGTCAAAGGTCAAGGTCATTCTTTTTTTTTCTTTAATTTTTATTTTTTCTATGTTTTAAGACAGTTTTCGTTTCTTTTTCATGGAATTTAATTTTTTGGAATCAGATATAAAACAAATTTGAAATTCAAACAAGGTGGAAAGACCTCTTATTGTTCTGTGAACAATAAGTCTCCTAGTTAGGTCTTTCCACCTTTCTGTGGAAAGACCTATTGATTTCCTTCTGTTTCTTTTTTTCCTTTTTCTTATTAGGTCTTTCCACCTTTCTGTGGAAAGACCTATTGATTTTCTTCTGTTTCTTTTTTTTATTATTTTTTATTATTTTTCCGCCGTGTGATTTTGAGTTTCAAGATTTATCGAAAAGATTTTTAGTTCATAAGAATGTACTTCATAAAAGATTTTCGCAGTTGACCCTGCGTATATGAACTTTGATCCTTTTCGGAGTTATTACCCCTTTCGCAAGAAAGCTTGTTATCGCTACTCCTCCGAAACCATAAACCGTAGAGAAATGAAACCTTCACTATTGTCTTCGACTAATTTAGTAGACACTCCAATGATTCATTGCGAAAGTATTCATTGACCCCTTCAGTGAGTTATTGCCCCTGAAACTTTTTGAATTTTACAAGTAATTTAAAATTTTCAAAACAAGAAGTCCTAGAGACATGGGACCAACTGCATAAGATTTATTGACCTTTGACCTTAAAATTCATGTAAAGGTCAAAGGTCAAGGTCATTCCAAAAATGAGAAAATTAGCTCTTTTTGTATCTCTTTTGTCTTTCAACATATACTTAATGTCTATACATCAGTGATGTGTACTCTTAAAACTGTTTCAAAGATTTCATTCTTGTCCCCTAAGATAAAACCTTTTAAAAGTTATTGCCCCTTGTGCGAAAAACCTTGTTATCGCTACTCCTCCGAAACTGTAGACCCTACAGACACCAAACCTTCACTAATGTCTTAAGGGTCTTTAGACCTAACTTCATTGTATAAGTGCAAAAGAATCTGATGACCCCTTAAATGAGTTATTGCCCTTTAACTTCTTTGTACTTACTATTAAACCTTATAACTTGAAAAGTATAAGTGGTAGAAGCATGGGGTCAATTGCATTGTGACCCTTGACCTTTGCCCTTGAATATTTTTTCAAGGTCGAAGGTCAAGGTCATTCTTTTTTTTTTAATTTTAATTTTTTCTATGCTTTAAGAGAGTTTTGGTTTCTTTTTCATGGAATTTAATTTTTAAGGAGTCAGATATAAAACAGAGTTCAAAGAAGGTGGAAAGACCTCTTATTGTTCTGTGAACAATAAGTCTCCTAGTTATTTTTTATTATTTTTCCGCCGTGTGATTTTGAGTTTCAAGATTTATCGTAAAGATTTTCAATTCATAAGAATGTACTCCGTAAAAGATTTTCGCAGTTGACCCTGCGTATATAAACTATGACCCCTTTCGGAGTTATTACCCCTTTCGCAAAAAAGCTTGTTATCGCTACTCCTCCGAAACCATAAACCGTAGAGAAATGAAACCTTCACTAATGTCTTTGACTAATTTAGTAGACACTTCATTGATTCATTGCAAAAGTATTTATTGACCCCTTCAATAAGTTATTGCCCCTGGAAGTTTTAGAATTTTACAAATAATTAAAAATTTTCAAAACGAAAAGACGTAGAGACATGGGACCAAATGCATAAGATTCATTGACCTTTGGTCTTGAAATTTATGGAAAGGTCAAAGGTCAAGGTCATTCCAAAACTGAGAAATTTAGCTCTTTTTATATCTCTTTTGTCTTTTAACATATATTTAATGTCTATGCATCATTAATATGTACTTTTAAAACTGTTTCAAAGATTTTATTCTTGTCCCCTAACATGAACCCATTTAAAAGTTATTGCCCCTTGTGCGAAAAACCTTGTTATCGCTACTCCTCCGATACTTTAGACCATAGAGACACCAAACCTTCACTAATGTCTTAAGGGTCTTTAGACCTAACTTCACTGTATAGGCGCAAAAGAATCTGATGACCCCTTGTATGAGTTATTGCCCTTTAACTTCTTTATACTTACTATTAAACCTTGTATCGTGAAAACTATAAATGGTAGAAGCATGGGGCCAACTGCATTGTGACCCATGACCTTTGACCTTGAATATTTTATCAAGGTCAAAGGTCAAGGTCATTGCAAAAATGAGAAATTAAGCTCTTTTTATACATCCTTTGTCTTTTAACATATGCAATCAGTCTTTGCATCATTAATATGTACACTTAAAACTATTTCAAAGATTTCATTCTTGTTCCCCAAGATAGACTCTATTAAAAGTTATTGCCCCTTATACGAAAAACATTGTTATCACTACTACTTCAAAACTGTAGACCGTAGAGGCATGAAACCTTCACTTATGTCTTAAGGGTCTTTAGGCACACCTTCATTGTATAAGTCCTAAAGGATCTAATGACCCCTTATATGAGTTATTGCCCTTTAACATCTTTATACTTACTAATAAAACTTATATCTTGAAAACTATAAATGGTAGAAGCATGGGGTTAATTGCAATGTG
Source organism: Saccostrea cuccullata (assembly GCF_032062105.1). Lineage (NCBI taxonomy): Eukaryota > Metazoa > Mollusca > Bivalvia > Ostreida > Ostreidae > Saccostrea > Saccostrea cuccullata. Next base: position 11,702 of record NW_026921417.1, on the reverse strand, counting down.
TCCCTTGACCTTTGACCTTGAAAATTTTTTCAAGGTCAAAGGTCAAGGTCATTTCAAAAAAAATTTTTTTTTTTACATTTTCGTTTTTTTTTCAAGCCATTTCCCTTAAAATTAAATTTAGAGTGTAAAATATAAAACTATAAGAAATTTAAAAAGGTGGAAAGACCTCTTATTGTTCTATGAACAATAAGTCTCCTAGTTTTTTTTATTATTTTTCCGCCGCATGTTTTTTTGTTTGAAGATTTATCGAAAAGATTTATAGTCCATAAGAATGTACTCTTTAAAAGAATATTGCATATCACCCTGCCTAAAAGAACCTTGACCCCTTTCGAAGTTATTGCCCCTTTCGCAAGAAATGCTTGTTATCGCTACTCCTCAGAAACCGTAAACCGCAGAGGTATGAAACCTTTACAAATGTCTTCGACTAATTAAGGGGACTCTTCAATCTATTCATCGCGAAAGTATTCGGTGACCCCTTCAATGAGTTATTGCCCCTGAAACTTTTTGAATTTTACAAATAGTTAAAATTTTTCAAAACAAAAAGTCGTAGAGACATTGGACCAACTGCATAAGATTTATTGACCTTTGACCTTAAATTCATGTAAAGGTCAAAGGTCAAGGTCATTCCAAAAATGAGAAAATTAGCTTTTTTTGTATCTCTTTTGTCTTTCAACATATACTTAATGTCTATGCATCATTAATATGTACTCTTAAAACTGTTTCAAAGATTTCATTCTTGTCCCCTAAGATTAAACCTTTTAAAAGTTATTGCCCCTTGTGCAAAAAACCTTGTTATCGCTACTCCTCCGAAACTGTAGACCCTAGAGACACCAAACTTTCACTAATGTCTTAAGGGTCTTTAGACCTAACTTCACTGTATAAGTGCAAAAGAATCTGATGACCCCTTATATGAGTTATTGCCCTTTAACTTCTTTATACTTACTATTAAACCTTGTATCTTGAAAATTATAAATGGTAGAAGCATGGGGTTAATTGCATTGTGACCCTTGACCTTTGACCTTGAATATTTTGTCAAGATTGAAGGTCAAGGTCAATTAAAAAATTAGAAATTAAGCTCATTTTATATCTCTTTTGTCTTTTAACATATGCAAACAGTCTTTGCATCATTAATATGTACTATTAAAACTATTTCAAAGATTTCATTCTTGTTCCCCAAGATTGACCCTATCAAAAGTTATTGCCCCTTATGTGAAAAACATTTTTATCACTACTACTTCATAACTGTAGACCGTAGAGGCATGAAATCTTCACAGATGTCTTAAGGGTCTTTAGGCACACCTTCATTGTATAAGTACTAAAGGATTTAATGACCCCTTATATGAGTTATTGCCCTTTACCTTCTTTGCACTTAATATTTAAACTTATAACTATAGAACTAAAAATCATAGAGGCATGGGGTCAATTGCAATATGACCCTTGACCTTTGACCTTGAAGATCTGATCAAGGTCAAAGGTCAACGTCATTTCAAATTTTTTTTTAATTTTCATTTTCTTATTTTAAGCCATTTTCCTTAAAATTAAATTAGAGAGTAAAATATAAAGCTATAAGAAATTTAAAAAGGTGGAAAGACCTCTTATTGTTCTGTGAACAATAAGTCTCCTAGTTATTATTATTTTTCTTCTCGGGAAAATTTGTCCGCGAATGATCTTGTAAAGTACACATCCGATTAAGGGGAAACCTTTTTAGGGTAAGTAGGCATGTTATGTAGATTTGCGGAACGAAGGTCATTTTGCGCGCACGTGCTTGCAAGAGCGCGCACGTGCAACACGTGAAATGACCAATATACTTGAAATTGCCGTAACTTTTACATTTTTCGATGTAATGCTTTGATATTTAGAATATATAGACATATTATAAATGTAGATAAGATGATATTGTCAACATGCCATTTTGCGTGCACATGCTTGCAAGAGCGCGCACGTGCAACACGGGAAATGACCAATATATTGGATATAGCCGTAACTTTTCTATTTTTTGATGAAATCTTTTGAAATTTATAATGTAAGGATATATTAGTAGCGTAGACAAGATGACATGGTCAAAATAGCAAGACCTCACGTGCATGCACGTGCGCTTCGCTCTGATTGGCTGAAACTAAAGTCTCTATATCTTTCTTGTTTTTCGACGAAATCCTATGAAATTTTGAACATAGCCATGCATTAAGATATCCTGCAACATGATATATAGCAATTATCATGAAAAAACGTGCATGCACGTGTGCTGCAATCTGATTGGCTTAAACTTTAAATAGCTATAACTCCCTTGGTTATCAACCAAACAGGATGGAATTTGGAACATAGATAGATATAATGAACTTCTAAAAGAAGGTATTATCACCATGCACATGCATACACGTTCGTGTACGTGCGCTGTAATCTGATTGGCTGAAACTTTAAACAGTGATAACTCCCTTGGTTCTCAACCAAACAGGGTGGGATTTAGAACATAGATAGATGTAATGGACTTCTACAAGAAGGTATGGTCACCATGCTATGTACGCACGTGCGTGCACGTGAAATGAGTAAAATCAAAAATACACTTGAATGAGCGTATTTTTTTAATACTTTTGGATTAAATACTTTAATATTTAGTATATAAAAAATATATAGATCGTGTAGACAAGATGATATGGTCATTACGCACATGCATTCACATGCGCACGCATGCAATGCTAAAATTTGAATGAACTTGGCGTTGTTAGAGTCTCAAATGCATAGATTTTGTCCTATTTAATGAATCTTACAGGGAATATGGCACCAAAAGGGAGTTGGGGAGCGTTTGGGGAACATCTGTAACGGTCCCCGTTACAATTAGCACTAGTTATTATTATTCTTTTTTTTTTTCTTCTTTGTTCTCCGGTACTTTTTTGTCAGCGAGTGTTCTCAGAAACTGTTCACCCAACAAAGTTAAAACCTTTTTAGGGTTAATAGGTGTGTAGTGTAGGTGTGCGGAACGAAGGTCATTTTGCGCGCATTCGCATGCACGTGCGTGCGCGTGAAGTGAGTGAAATGACTGATATACTTAATATGGCCATAACTATTAAATTTTTTGATGAAATGCTTTGAAACTCATTACATAAGGATATATTAATAGTGTTAATAATATGACACTGTCAAATTAGCACGAACTCACGCGCATGCACGTGCACCTTGCTCTGATTGGCTGAAACAAAAATCTCAATATCTCTTTTGTTTTTTGACGAAATGCTTTGAAATTTTAAACATTGTCATGAATTAGGATATCCTACAATATAATATGGACCAAATTTCATGAAATCACGCGCATGCATGTGCGCTGCAATCTGATTGGCTGAAACTTTAAATGGCTATATAATATCTCCTTTGTTTTTTGACGAAATGCTTTGAAATTTAAAACATAGTCTTGCATTAGGATATCCTGCAATATGATATACAAAAAATTCAAGAAATCACGCGCATGCACGTGTGCTGCAACCTGATTGGCTGAAACTTTAAATGGCTATATCTCCTTTGTTTTTTGACGAAATGCTAGGGACTTTAAAACATATTCATGCATTGAGATATCCTACAATATGATTTAGAAGAAAATTCATGAAATCACGCGCATGCACGTGTGCTGCAATCTGATTGGCTGAAACTTGAAATGGCTATAATTCCCTTGGTTTTCAACCAAACAGGATGGGATTTAGAACATAGATAGATATAAGGGCCTCCTACAAGAAGGAATGGTCATCATGCACGTGTACGAACATGCGTGCATTTGGAACGAGTGAAATTAAAAATACACTTGAATGAGTGATTTTTAATACTGTTGGACTAAATGGTTTAATATATACTAGTATAGCATATTTAAATATATAGAAAAGTGTAGACAAGATGATATGATCATTGCGCACGTGCATTCACATGCGCACGCCTGCAATGTTAAAATTTGAATATAATTGGTATACCTCTGGGAAAACGTTGTTAAAGGCAAAAATGCACAGATGTTGTCTTATTTAATAAGGCTTACAAGGAATATGGCACCAAAAGGGAGTTGGGGAGCGTTTGGGGAACATCTATAACGGTTCCCGTTACAATTAGCACTAGTTATATCTATGTTTTCCTCCTTTTTTCAGATTGCCAAAGTATTTGTTTCAAATTACAACAAGTATATCAATGGGGAGCCATTGGATTACCTTCTGGACTTTGAGCGCGGATATTAGACAATTAAACGGCCGCTTTATATAATTGTAAACTTGACAAAAGCAAGGTTCGAAACACAACGACGCAGCATGAATAAATTGATATATCTGAACAATTAACAATGAAGCAATACATTTAAAATTTGGAAAAGTGACATAGAATTGATTAATAAATGACACAATGTACCATTATGATATAATGATTTATTTTTAATGCAGTAATATATGAATATTAATGACATAATAAAAAAAAAATAAGCAGTTTGAATTTGTTGGAACACAGTGTAACTATATTAATAAAAGATGAATTCTTCTCATAATTATTGATTTAAAATCAATGATTCACGAAAAGTTACGCATTTAATAATTTTTTTAAGAACAAGCTCAGGTTAAGGTCATTTTTCTCTCTCATATTTAGAATTTTAAAAAATACTTTTCTTCCAGCTGCAATGTACTGTCTCCGATGATTTTAAATAATGCAGTGTATACTTGATCTCTGTGCATAAAAGCTGATACCTGTTAATTTCTTTTTTTTAAAAAAAATGATTATACAAAATTAAGATAAAATTTGAACATAGAACTAAAGAAATCGTCTTATCCATTCTTTTTTGTTTTCCTTAGGAAATTAAGGGAAAATTTTAAATTCCTATTTTCTTCCTATATTTCTATTTGTGAAAAACACTGAATTTTCACCAGGAAAATATACGCGTAAGCTATTTTTGCAATAAAAAAATCTTTCGTTTAACAATTAAAAAAAAGATAGCAGATGCTCGTTTTAAAACACATTTATGGAATAAACAGACAAGGGGAAAATAATTTGTGATCTATATTATGTTAAATCATACTAATTTTAAAAAAAAGCTTTTAAGAAAGAGATCTGTCTCTTGGTCATCCGCTCCTAACATTTAGATGAATAAAATTTTGCCATTATAACTTACATGTCCTGTTATTTATTTATTTATACATTCGATAACTTCGGGAACGAACGTATACTTATAATTATATTAAGTTCGGGATCGGGAATGCAAAAAATGCAATGAGGATATCATGGCTTGTGAAAATATTCATATTGAGAATCAATCTCTCACCAGAGGGCGTTTTACGCGTCCGCTCCAATACTGTAAGCGGAGCGCGCCCTCTGGTGAGAGATTGATTGAGAATCTGGATGATATTTCTCGATGTTCTGTTTGTTTTGACAAATTTAAAACGCCAAGGTATTTGCCATGTTACCACTCCTTCTGTCATGGATGTCTTTCGTCCTTTATCGCCTCGTCGTGTCAATCCAAAGAGACTTCTTTCGGATTTCCTTGTCCATTATGTCGAGATTTCATTCCTTGTGTTGGTGAACCCGAATCATGGATTGAACACTTTCCGATTAATGAAACATTAATGAAGTTGATCGATGTTAGTGACAGTGTGAAATTTTGTGAACCTTGTAAAACAGAAGATGAAGAAGCTGAAGCCACAGATTTCTGCGCCGATTGTAACGAGACTATGTGTAAAACGTGTTCGAAATATCACCGAAAATTTGTCGCTACTCGTGACCATATTCTGTGTCCATTGAACAGGGTAAATCAAAGAAGTCTGCATTCCAACTTATACAAAACTTGTCGTCAACATAAAGGCAGGCCTATTGAGTTATTCTGCTATGACCATGATGAACCTTGTTGTTCCCTGTGTGCGGGCACTAGGCACAGAAAATGTAACTTTGTTGATACAGTTAACACTGTTGCAGAAAATATGAAGAAAAACTGCTCAATTAAGCATCTGACTGGGGAAATGGAAATATATGAGCAAAACCTTTCAGAGCTGAAGAAATTACAAGACAAAAATATTGAAGACCTTGACAATAGATCTGAGGTTCTTACAAAAGATGCAGAAGAACTGGAAGAAGATTATAGTTAACCATATCAGAAAACTAAAAGATGTTTATCTTAACCAACTTTCCAAGTTTTTAAAAGAAAGCAAAGAAAAAATAAATAGAAATATAGATACTATGACTGACAAATCTCATTGTATCCAGAAATGCAAGCAAACACTATCAGACATTGATGATAATACAGAAATAGTTGAATATGTTTTGAAATTTACCAATGCTAAACAGATTTTTCAACATGTGCAGAAATCACTTACAAGGAGAGTACATTTCTCTCTCGGAATGGAAAAGTGCCTTGAACCAGATAATTCCAAAGCAAATCAATTGTTTTCATTTCCAAAATTGCAATTAAAAGATTCTATTCAAGAAGTTTTAGGTGACATAGACATTAAAGAGGCTAAAGTGAGAAATGCAGCAAATTTCCAAGTTAAAGGAGGAGCTGTATTTAGTGGAACATTTTTAGCTGACGGGAGCATTCTTTTTCCACAGCATTCCGCCTCAGGGAATCATTTTAAAACACAATGTCAAATCTTTTTCAAAGATGGTTCATTCCAAAATGCAGTCAGCATTCCATATAAACCTGCCTGTGTGAAACTGGATGGAGAAGAACTCTACATAACATGTCCGCAAGACAAAATGATTCATGTCTTGTCTTCAAAAACTTTTGAAACTATTCGTGAATTTTCAGTTCAGAGGAAATGCTATGGAATAGATATCAGAGATGAATGTTTGTATATTGCATGTATTGATTTTATAGAAAAACTTGGCAAATCAGCTGGTTGTGTAGTTCAAACTTATATTTATGAATTCCCTGGGCATAAAATCGAGTGTATTATTGTCACAAAACAAGAAAACATTGTATATAGTTTGCATGAGGAAGACATAGTTTCAGCAATAAGTAATGAAGGGGAATCAATATGGACATATAAAAGTCCAGATCTGAAATTTCCTTACGGACTGCAAAAGGACTCGGAAAGCAATATATATATAGCGTGCAGAGACAGTGGAAATATCCATGTGTTATCTAGTGTTGGTGTCTTAATCAAACGGTTTGATGATATGATTAATCCGTGGTTTATACTGATTTCCTCCAGTAAAAACACGTTCTGTGTCTGCAGTCATAACGAAGATATGGCCATTTGGCAAATTTACTGAACTTCACAAAAAATAAAACTAAAATCCATTTTCAAAGTTAAAAGATTCATATATACATGTGTATTTACTTTGGAAGAAAAAAATGAATATGTTTTATGTTTGCATACATGAAATAAAAGTATTATTTTCTGTGTCCTTCTGCAACATGTACATACATGTGTAAGCGTATTTTATTTATAGTGCAACACGTAATATTTTAATAAACTACATATTTAAATGAAAAGTGAAACTTCTTGCTGTTTAGAGCTTATCATTTAAAAAAAAATGTTTAATGATTTAAAACGGATTATTGCCGGAGAAAACATTTCCACTTGAAAAACTTCACTGAAAATCATAAAGATTGCTATTTATTTATTTATAAATATAAAATATTTTCAGAAGTACATGTAAGAAGATATCCAACACTTTGCCGTATATAAGGGTCATGAATCAATTGCACAATGAACCTAATTTACAAATTTTAGTGGCAAACAGTCACATTTATTAAAAAAAAAAGCAACCCCCCCCCCAAAAAAAATAATAATAAAATGATTGTAATGATCTAATATGCTTTTGAAAAAATTCAAGCAAATGCCACAGACACATAATTTTTAACTTCGGAAGTAAACACAAATTAACGAATAATTATAACCACAATAAACAAAAATATCAGGATGTGAAAGTGACTTCTTGACGTGTAAATTTCATGTGATTTTTAAAAAATTTTCAGAAAATTAAAAAGTTTTCAGTAGCCTTTTGTCCAGTCTATAATATAATTAAGTCTCTGTTTATTGGTGTACTTCTCATAGTTTTTGACAAACGCCTCGGCGATCTGGAAAAAAGAAAATCCGGAGATTAACAATTTATTGTACAAAAGCTCCAAAAAATTAAATCAATTTTCCTTATAAATAAATTTTTGGAGCTTTCAGTACAGGAATTTTACAGTTTTCCTAGGCACTATTTCTCAATCGAAAAAGACTTATAAAAAAAATTATGCTGATTATCAACTCATTTATGAAAAAAAATACTTTGCTAAAAATTTGCACGTAGAAACTTTTCAAATTTCTTAGTAGAACGATATCAATTTGAGAAAAAATTGCTTCTAAAAATTATTTTTTTTTCTTGCATTGTACATGTATTCAATTCCATAGAGATTTCAATAATCATTTGCAGATCTTAATCTTTTGAAAATGGGGCCATAATAACCAGTTAAGAACATGCATGAAAAGAAAACTATCAGGTAAGAAATGCATGATTACTGACTGTAGGAGCCAAACTTACACTTTCTGCTACACTGGGACCTGATATATGGGGGGTTACTGTAACACAGGAATGGGACCATAAGGGACTTTCTGGTGGAAGTGGCTCCTTAGAGAAAACATCTAACAGAGCACCACCTATCCACTTGTTTCTGAAAGACATATAAATAGTTCAAAAATGCGATCATTACAAAATTCTTAAAGAGTGTTCGCATTTAAGTTGAAGTACTTCTTGTGAAAACAACAGAATTAATCGTTAATCTCTTCTCATATTACTTAAAATAATCAAATTTGTAATATAATTTACTAATTTTAAATAAATTGACAAATATATGAAGTGATATTTACTCAAGTGCAGAAAGTAAAGATTCTTCACTAATAATACTTCCACGTCCGACATTGATGAAAATAGGTCTCTGTAACAGTAATATTGGACATTTTCTTTGTTTCGTTTTTTCAAAATACAATTTTTACTAATCTGATTAGATTCAGATCCTGTGATCCGCTCACATAGATCGCTATATAGATCTAAGCGATGGGGAAAAAGGATCTGATTTCAATCAGATTGGAGTTTTACACAATGCTGTTCATTTCTGATCACAATATGAAATAAATCAATACAAACTCAAATAATAATTTCTCGAGAAATGCTTATGCAGAAAAAAATATTACATTTATCATCCCACTGAGAATTACAGGACAAAATTAACACTCTGATTTACAATATTTAAACACGTTTCTCACAATATATTCTATAAACCTTAGCTTTACAGCCTTTCAGCATAGTTCATGACAACATATTATAAGTACCTCAGATTTAACATATTATAAGTACCTCAGATTTACCAAATTTCGGTACATCTCCTTACAGCATATTTTACATATCCCCTTATAGCATTTTCTATATACCTTAGATTTTAGAGTCTATTTTCGACCAATCTTCTAACTGACAGAATATTCTATGTACCTTAGATTTACAGCATTTCAGCACATCTCCTGACAGCATATTCGTAGTTTCTGGCGTACCAGGGAGAACATTACATATATAATCACAACCCGCCAAAAAACTACTAAGATCCGCCAGTGTTCTATGTAAAGAAAATAACGATTCAGTGTATAAACAATATTCTGACAATTTGTTTGAAAAACGTCAGTCAAATTTTGACTTAATGATAGATTGTATTTGCTTATAAGGCCATTGTATGGACCAAAGAACTTATAAAATGTTGTCTTTAAATGACATTACTGATATTCTTGTTTCATCAACTTGTTTATCAATACTAATAAGTTTAATCTTTTTTGAAATTGTTCATACGTAGAGCATGCTCTAGCGTATCGAATCAACTGATCGATGCATTGTATAAACCCCATTTGCAGGTGATAAGAGTGCATTGTGTATATTGCTGCATAAGGGAAACTGACGATTTAAAAGTTAAAGTCATCAAGATTATCGCAAGGCTTGAAAATAATTTAAAACTAAAGAAGAGATAAGCAAATTTGTAGATAAAAAACAATGAGTAAAAATAATAATTTTTTATATTAATTATAATTAGAAAGAATTATGCGTATAGCGAAGTTTTGACAATTAATAAGTTAGGCTACCAAAGAGTGTATTATGCGTGCATAACCAACTTTACCTTTATCCTTCAATTATGCAATGTTGAATCAGCGCATACAGGGTATATTCAGCTCTGATATACTTTTTCAAAGCTTATCTATTTTTTAATGTTTACTCTGTCATACTTAGGATACGATACCGCGCGCGGTACATGTATTTTCCGCATATGCTTAGTTTGCATACACGTACAATCACTAAAATGAAGAGATATAGTATACACTTATCCACTGTTTGTGAGTGAGATAGCTCTTTTATCAAACCCGCGACAGGGAACTGTTTCCCGAGGGCTTGCCCGAGGGGAATAGTCCCTGTCAAGGGTTTGATAAAAGAGCTATCCCACTCACAAACAGTGGATAAGTGTTTTATTATACTGATGTATAAAATAATTTCAGAGGTTTGAATTTTTTGGAGTAAGATAATACTGCAAGAATAATCTGAAATCCTGATGACGTCACAATGCTACTGAAGTCATTATGACATCATCAGTTTGAAGATTTATCGCTGGAAATCAAAATTGGAGGCAAAAATTGCATGAAAACTTTCCGAGGGTGGATAGCAAAAACTATACCCCGGGGTATAGCTTTGCTATGCATGAACTATAAAGATAGCTATTTTACCTTCTGAACTTTGTATAGGAAACATTTTAACAGAAGTATAATAATTGAGGTTATCAAAAACTCAAATTCTATAAAAACTTATTTTTAAAGAATCAAATACAGTCTTTTTTCCCGTTACTTTGTTTCTTCAATCATAAACATGATAAAAGTTAATTAAAAAATGCATTCTGCCCTTACTCAGCAAGAGTACAAATATTCAATGGATAACATGCAAATACTATACGATAAGAAGTCAGTAATTCAGATCTTAGAGATAACTCACGTTAGGTGATCAAATGCAGGAATATGTTTCTTTGTAGATCGACTCAGACCCCAGACTGTCATACCCACAGCTTTACAAAGCCTGGCAACTAAATACAAAACATATTTCAGTTACACTTCGTGTAAAAAAAATAAGATTTTTGAACATCGTGAAACATTATATTTTTAATCATATTTAATAGTAGCATATCTAAATATCGCTTGTATACGTATTTCCATAGATACGTTGTGGTGGTAAATCGCCATTTCAATTATTAAAAAAAAGTAAGCAAATATTGATATGAAAAGCATATTAGCTTCAGCTTTTTGTGCTTGATCCAGGGTACATCATGCACAGAATAGAGAGTAAAACTGTTGTCAAGTAAGGGTAAAAAATATACATGTATATACATTTAGAAATCGGATACTTCAACAATTTAACAAATATTTTCCAATTCATAATAATTTGAATCCTGAATTACTATACTTTGAAAGCAAAGAGTAGATCTAATCAATGTTATTACTGACAATGACGTGTAATGTATATCTCAATAGAGGATCATTACCTTTCATAAATAATTGGAAACAACTTATGATAAATAAAGAGTTTTTCGTCCTTTTTTTGTTCAGTAATTTTTTTTTCCAGAAAAAACCCATTAGATTTAATTCTATATTCTGCTTGTTTATAGTCTTCACCTCACTATAAGAATTACTTCATCACATTTTTTTGGCCAAAAATAAAGCTTTAGTTACCTAAATATTATTTTTTTTAGC
>NW_026921416.1:0-18783 GCF_032062105.1 Saccostrea cuccullata | reverse complement strand
TCCTCCAAGGCATCTGATCCCTCCTCTGATGTGTTTGCTCTGCTCCTATTTTGTATTGTTGTATGAGCTTTGAAATTGAATACTGTTAGTGAGCTCCATATCCTTCCTTAAAACATTTCTGTGACGTCATCTTTTGTTAAACCTGGTTCAATAAATTTGTTATTGTCCTGCACCAATAAGTTACCTGTAGGTGTCCAATAAGTTTCAACTTATTGGACAGGTACAGGTAACGTTAAAATGAGAACAAAGAGCGAGGCAAATAAGTAAACAGCACATAAAAAGCAATAGCAAATCTAACAATTTAATATGAACAACGTAGGAAAATAGCGTTAAATGTTAGTATTTCACAAAAAATCCTATTGAAAATCATTTAATTGCACAAAAAAACAGTGAATTGAATGTCTCAGATTCAGTATTGTAGACGCGCATCCGTGGCTCCGATCATAAAGTTCCTGAATTCACTGTTCATTGCTATATAATAGATTCATTTCCCAATGCTTGATTCACGGAACATAATATAAAATCCATGCAATGGACACAAAGAATTAATGAGAAGAATGCGTTTTCTTAAACACAACCTTGGGCTTTTTGTTTATTGAAATATTCACTTTTCCGCAGTTAGCACAAAATTTTGCTCACGAAATTCCAACAGAATCTGTAATTTCCTTCAGTGATTTATTATCATTTGTCCAGGCACCTAGTCCTGCGTCATTTGAGCGAGTGTCTGTCGTTGTTTTAAGGAGTGGCTGGGGTAAAATCCTCCCGAGTTCGAAAACTGCACACAAAAGAGAAAAGTGTTGCATTTGAAAAAAAACACCAGAAATAATCTCCCAATTTCAAAGAAAATGCTTAAACAGTTGTAGGATTAAAATACTTCAATCCTATTGCTTTACAAAAATTACCTTTTGACGGGAAACTCCGAAACATAAGAATATATATCCGGATTTCATAGTAAAAACTTGAACTGAGGCATCTTGGTGTAATCGGTAAATGGAAACCTCAAAACACCCGATTCTGAAGGTATTTTTTTTCAAAATCAAAATGCACGTCATCATTGTGGTCGTTGCGTTGTAAAATGAATAAATTGTCAAGAATTTAGTAGAACTGACTTTTACGCATGCGTAGTTTAGATAAAAAATGTCGCAATGCAGACAAATAAGACTAAACAAAGTTAATGTTCATATTTATCGATATAAAAGACCTCTCGATGATTCCTACAATTAATAAAATCAGAAGTAAAACCAAAACTGGTTTTCTTTGGCCTAACTTGATGAACAGTGCCAGGTAGTCATTCAAGCAGAACGAAACCTTACCTGTAGCTGTCCAATAAGTTAACAATGGAAGTGTTCGACAATGGTGAAATGTTTTAGGTAAGTTATAAGCCTCAAACTGTCCATTATGTCAGATATTAGACTCTCCTCGGCGCTAACGCGCCTCGGGTCGTCTAATATCTGACATAATGGACAGTTTTCGCCTTATAACCATTACATACATATATTTTAACAACTGCAAAGTCAAAATAAAATGTTTGTAACAGAAGAGAAGTTGCAAGAATACACATTTGAAATATGGAGACCCACTCAATATATTAAACAGTAGTGTTATTAAATCGGAAAATTACTTTTCTGGCCTTTTTTGTATGATTTTTGCAAAATCATGAGATTTTATATCATAAAAAGTGTATATTCTAATGTTACAGAATTATGAAAAATCAATGAAAATTTTTTAAATAAATGAAATGTAATTTTTTGTCTCCTGTTTGTCACACTATAGGCTTTGTGTGCTTCATGTTCACCCACCTTTTATTTTCATATTCTATTGTAAGTTGTCTGATTCAAGGAAGTAAGCTAACTCTTCCAGTTGTCATTGTTATCATGCATTATTATGTAAGCTATTGAAGATTTTCATAAGTTCAATGGAATTTAAAAATTCATGACCCTTGGGGAAAATGTTCTGATGCTAGGTCAGGGCTCTATTGTCAATACATTAAAACCTAAAAATGTAAAAGGTATTATGTTATCTTATAATTTTCCTTTTTTATACTCTGTCATTTAATTTTTTACCTGACTGTTTACCAACACAGTGAAGTCAATAGATTTAATTGAACTTAATTATTTAGGTTTTGATATCTGCATACTCTATATTACAGAATTTATAGGCCTGGTAGCAGAGGACATTCCATTTTGTCAACTGTTGGATTTTTCAAGGCTAATACAAGAGGAGGATGTTACTGTGCAGCCAGAAACATTGATGCAGAGCAAAAGTCTACTTATGAATAAAAAATTACAAAACTGTGCCAAACAGTTCTTTACAGAAGACGCATGGCTGGCTGTAAAGACTACTTTGCAATTTCTTGGAGGTAATTTCAGTCCTTTATCTTGCCTAGTAAATAAGATTTATAAAATTGTAATCACAATATTTTGACTTATTTACACAACTTATATGTATCAATATTAAAAGTTCCTGCAGATATCAAACTTTATCAAAATGAAAGTAAAAACAATATAGTAAGACTTAAAATACCATGAAATTTTAAAAATTTTTTAAAATAATTTGTTATATGTCCATTTTTTGTCCATAATTTGCATTTACCTCACCTCGACAAAGTCGAGATGAGATTATGGTATACCTTTGGATCATTGTAAAGTGTCAGTGTCCCAGTTAAGATTTGTATAATTTTGGAATGCTGCTGGATCCTCAAGCCTGATCAAGTGACTGTCCAGAAGATTAGAATAGTGACCAAACTGTTACCTTCTCTCCTGTGTGAGCCATGGTCGCACCCAAAAGTGTCTGAGTGCAGGTCTTCTAACCCTTCTTTAACGGAGTTGTACATGCTTTATCTGTTGCTCTTCCTCCTCTTTGATGGCAATTACATAAAGAGCATAGCAGTACTGCAAAGATCACATTGTCATTATCTTCGGCCATTTTTAATGATTGTGTATGTTTTTATTGTGCTTACCTTTTTTATGGAAAGAAAATAATAAACTCAATATAGACAGATTATTAAAACTTATATCTGTCAGGGTACAATTGTAGCTCAAAGCGTGTTTCATTTTGATCCTGATTGTGAAAGGCATAATGCAATAAACTTGGTTGTTCTATCACAGAGTAGCTCAAGGGAGCCTGATGAACGTATTCTGTCATATGAGTACGTATTTAAACGTAGAAGATCATTTCAAATCCTGGACTCGGATCATGATATTCGCAATAGTTCAAGGCCCTTTTGTCAACTAAATCTTGATAATCCTATTGGAACGTAATTCATCTTATCTGAATGGTAGTCAGATCATCAGAGATTGCATCACATTAAGAAATAAAATATCATTTTTAGAGTGTCATTGGGGTATGACATGAAGTCGGTCACGTGATCAAATTCTATAACGCCCGAAGGGCGTTATGGTAAATTTGATCACGTACCGACTTTATGTCATATCCAATGACACTCTAAAAATGATATTTTATTTCTTATATTTATATTTTACATTTTATTCATGTTACAAAAAATATAAGCATTATTTAGACTTTTATTTTGAAATGCAACGTAACGTATCTACGACGTTATGTGACGTCACAGTCGGAACTTTTCAAATTGCTCGTGCAGTTTGCTTTCCATACGCAAGAAAGTCTGATCATGTGACGTACTTCATGTCATCGAAAATTGAATTTCATTTTTTTAGTATTGTCATGTGAGGAAAGACATTAGCAAATGTAAATATTGAAATTTATCCATTGTGACCATTGTGCATAACAGTGTAATGAATCATATAAAATTGCACCTATGCGCATATCTTCATATTTGGGCATAAAATTCAATAAAAATTCTGTGATCATCTACAATTGGTCAATCGCAACTGACCTCACAACAGTGGAAACGCAGCATAACCAAAAAATTATATTGTTGATATTCCATCTTTACAAAGAGATCTTTCTGACATCTATATTTACTTCACTTATAGAGAGCTTTCTACATTTGTTGAAGTGATCTTTGCAATGTTTGTTTTGGAACCAGTGATGGCATGTGTTTATCAATTCCAAAGTAGGGGGAGTGATTGGGAAACATCTGTAACAGTCCTTCTTACATTTAGAATGAGTTTGAATTAAGCAACACAATATGTTTGTATTATTTTACAATTCTACTGTTAATACATATCATTTTTTTGTGGTTTAGGATTGAAAGGAGATATTGAGATTGATACTTCAGAAGAAGAGGTAAATTAAACTTTGTACCTTTGATTTGTTGAGTTATTATATTTCAGAAATGTATTACAGTTATATATATATCATTCAGAGCTGCAATCTCTAAGAAATTCTTATAGAATTAAATCTTTAGTATAAATGGTTTGTTCTTAATGATATTCATGGGGATAACAAATGATATGTCCATTTCAATTATCAATACAGTGTATACATGTATGTGTATGAAAATTTGTTTACTTCATCATGCTCATGTAATTTAAAAATTAATTTCATATTTGCTATAAAAAAAATGACGTCCCATAGTACAAATACATGTGCAGTACACATTATATAAATGGTGCCTGTTTTGGAGGATAACAGTTGAAATTAAAACCCCAAGCAAAACCATTGTCAACCAAGGCGTAAGCGGAGGTTGACAATGGTTTTCCGAGGGGTGTCAATTTCAACTGTGAATTAACCTCCAAAACAGGCACCATTTATTTTTATACTGAATGTCTTGTTGATTTAGGATGTTGGAAAAATATTGTTGATCATCTTTACGTTCATGTTTAGAAAGCTTTCAAAACTCTCCACTACTTAGAAAAAGATTCACTGACCTCTTTATTGTTTATTTAATACTTTAAGTCTCCTTTATCATCAAAAGTTTTGTTTATTTCTGCACTTGCAAGCATGTTTTGTCTGTTGTTTGTTGTTTTCAAGTAAGGTACATTGGATGCAAGCTTTTATTCACGTCAAGTTTATTCTGGTTCTTTCAAACTCGCAACTAAAGTTTTGAAAATTCTACGGTAAACCGTACGCTCATAATTCCCACGCTTGTGACATTACCATTGTGCTACTCGTTGTCATGTGTGTTGCTAAGGGTAATAGAACGGATTGTAAACTGCATCTAAACCAATCAGAATTTAGTATTTAAGCAGGGATTTTCCACTACCCCATGTAGGGCCAAATATGGGCCCAATTCCCAATTGCAAAACCCTCCCTTTTTCCCCGAAATGATCTGCCTATGTTCAATTTTTGAAAGAAAAAGAACTCAAGAATGTAACATGAACATAATTCACAAAAAACAAACATGTTTAGGTTTGGAGATTTGATTGAAATGATCAAAATTTTGAAGAATTTTGGGTAAAACTATTCATCTTAAGTACCAGTATTTATTTCCTGAAAAAATCATTCAGTAAAATTTCTAGGGCTGGGTATTGGCCCGAGATTTCGTATTGCGATATTTATGACTGTATTGCGATATGTATTGCATTATTTTCAATTTAATTTAAATGGCATTTTCTTACTATATTTTCTTTAATTTACATGCAGAATGTACATAACTATGATAAGTAACCAACACTGACCAAAAAAAAAAAAAAAAATGTTGATTTCATTAAAGTTATGCTCTGAAATGTTCCCACAAAACAACTTCTGACATACTGTTTGGCTTAATAACAAACCTTCATTAGTCCATTTTTATATTTAATGACAAATTTCCTTAATTTAAGCATATTGCCAATATATCGTTATTACAAAATTGTATTGCGATACGATATTTTTATACCCCCCGCAAACGAAGTTTTTATACCCCCCGTAGACGAGACTTTGTCCAGACCATTACTCAGAAACTATTGGAAGGATTTGTCTGAAAATTTGTACACATATTATTCACCATATGAAGTTGTGCACCTGATATTTTTCATCTTGATTGGTTTATAATTTTGAATTTTAAAGGTGTTTTTTCATTTTTATTTTGGAGTTTTGTTTGGACCGTTTCTCAGAAACTATTGCAAGGATTAATCTGAAAATTTGTACAATTATTATTCATCATATGAAGTTGTGCACCTGGAATTTTCAACTCTTTTTGTTCTTTTTTCTGCATTTTATAGGTTTTTAAAAATTTTTATTAACTTGTTCATTTTGGCCTCATGTATAAGGTTTAAGACATAGAATCTAGAATATCTGTACAAAAACGTGAACTACAGCTTAAAACTACTCATAAAAACTTTTTAAAAAAAGAAACATCAAGTGTTACAAAACAGTTTTTACATTGCACAGAAGATAATGTAATTTCATTTGTCTCTTGGGAATAATGACTGGACATGCATCCAGTTAAAGATAAAGTAATGAGTTTGGTGTTGGAAGTTGTTTAGGCATACCTCTTATCAAGTGTGTGTGTTATCAAATCTTCAGGGAATAAGGCACAAGAATTAAAGATCTCTCTTCTCTTATTCTCTTAATTGTAATTTATTGTCTGTCAAAACACTTCATGACTGGATGACCAGTTCTTTATTTTCAAAATGCATTTCAAATTGATATATCAAGATTAATTTGATTGTGTATAATGTTTTTTTAGGTCACCTGAGTAAACTCAGGTGACCTATTGCTATCCGTTTTCGTCCGTCGTCGTCCGTCGTGTGTCGTGTGTTAACATTTGAACATTTTCAGCTTCTTCTCTGCAACCAATGAACCAATTTCAACCAAATTTGGCACAAAGCATCTATGGGTGAAGGGGAACAAAAATTGTGAATTTCATGATCCCTGCCCCCATGGGGCCTGAGGGGTGGGGCCAAAACCACTAAAATTAATGCAATCTTTAAAAATCTTCTTCTTTACTCCTGGACATCAAGCAGTCAAACTATTTGCACGATTGTAATCAGCATTGAGTCCTCTACCAAAATTGTGAAATTCATGGCCCTGGGGTCAGGGGTTCTAGTGCTAGGGCGGGGCTAAATAAATATATAGTGAAAATGCATTATTTCTTTGAAAATCTTCTTCTCTGCTCCTGGGTATTAAATAAACCAACTAAGTACATAGTTATGATGAGCAAGAGTGCCTCTACCAAATTTGTGAATTTTATGGCCCCAGGGTCAGGGGTTCTGGTGTTAGGGTGGGGCTCTATTGATTATATAGTAAAAATACATGATATCTTTGAAAATTTTCTTCTCTGCCCCTTGGTATTAAATAAACCAAGTAAGTAAATAGTTATGATGAGCAAGAGTGTCTCTACCAAAATTGTGAATTTTATGGCCCCAGGGTCAAGGGTTCTGGTGTGTGTGTGGGGGGGGGGGGCTCTATTGATTATATAGTGAAATTACATGAATTTTTTGAAAATCTTCTTATCTGCTCCTAGGTATTGAATAAACTAACTAAGAGCATATTTATGATGAGAAAGAGTGCCTCTACCAAAATTGTTAATTTTATGGCCCCAGGGTCAAGGGTTCTGGTGTGTGTGTGTGTGTGGGGGTGGGGGGGGGCTCTATTGATTATATAGTGAAATTACATGAATTCTTTGAAAATCTTCTTCTCTGCTCCTAGGTATTACATAAACCAACTAAGTGCATAGTTATGATGAGCAAGAGTGCCTCTACAAAAATTGTGAATTTTATGGCCCCAGGGTCAGGGGTTCTGGTGTTAGGGTGGGGCTCTATTGATTATATAGTGAAAATACATTAAATCTTTGAAAATTTTCTTCTCTGTCTCTGGGTATGAAGCAGATGAACTACCTATATAGTTATGATGAGCAAGGGCCCTAATCTTGCAGAATTGTGAATTTCAAGGCCCCAGGGTCAGGGGTGGGGGGGGGGGGGGGGGGGGGGGGCTCTACTTATATACTGGAAATGAATTAATTGTTTGAAATCTGGTCCTTTGTATTTATAAAACATTTATTTACTTTTTAATAGGCAATTTTAAGGGTGCTTTTTAAAAATTTGTGCAACCTAGGGTCAGGGGTTTATGTCAGAGTGTTAGGGGCACTACTGATTATTGATGAATATTACTGATTAGTTGGAGTGCATTTTTGTTCCCCTACCCTGCATATGGGTATTCATTAACCAAGCTACCAAGCTAAGCGACTGCTAAGTTTATTGTTATGATGATCAATGGTGCTCTTTCAAAATTGTGAATGCCATATAGCATCTGGCTTAAAACATGATATTGAACAAATTCAATACACTGTAACTGGAAAGTTGTTGCATAATGCTCAGGTGACCTATAAGGCCCGTGGGTCTCTTGTTTTTTCAACAATCAGTTTGCAGAGTGACATAACACATAATTGCAATATCTTTTTTTAATGCAGTAATGAAGAAAAAATTAAATGAAAAAAAAATGTTACAATGGAATTACAATGTATTACATGTAATACTGATGTTTCATTTGGTTGCACCTCCGTTTCATTATTAAGAAACATGATGAGCAATTATATTTCACTGTAAATTTTTTAAAGTAAATTGTAAACATCTCTAGATCCATAAAGTATTTTTGAATTGGCACCTTCTCTGAAAAACCCAGCGGGGGGTATTTGTCCCTATTGGACAGTTCTAGTTTGTCATTGTATTGCAATATATTGAAATATCGATATTATTGCCCAGCCCTAAAAATTTCCAAATAAGTGATAAAATGTTGTAAAATTTCCAATTCCAAGGGCCTGGGTCCCATTCCCAAAAGTGAGTGGAAAATTCCTGATTTAACATAAAAGTATAATAATAAAAATATCATATGGACAACATATTTAGTAAAAGAAGCATTTCTAACCATAATTAAGATTATGCACTTGTTTGCAATGTTTACTTGTAAATGAATTTAGACCAAGAAGGGCTCACACGTGTCTCTTGTTAAAAACACATTCTCTATAAGTACTAATAAAATATAAATTTGCCTATTGGCTTATTACACTTAATTTTCATGATATATCAAACAAGAAATGAATAATTTTGTAATATTTCTAAGGTACCAGGGCCTAGTAAACGGAAAATACCAAGAGTAGTCACATCTGAAATTGAAGACATTGCACAAAGTGGGGGAGAATCTGAAAATGTGGCTGATTTACAGGTGGAAAGTGAAGATGAAATGTTTGATGATCTAGAATTAGAGAACGAAGAAACTGAATCATTGACAGGTATATTTTTTCATTATTATTAATTAAGACTCAGATTACTTTCAAGGTGCATTATTCTAGCATACCCAAACAGGAAAATTGGAAGTAAAAAAATCTGAAGAGGGGGTTTAAACAACAAACAAAAAAGTATTTCTATTCCTTAAACTTTTTCACCTCAGTCTGCATGCCTACAAATTGAAAATATAAAGTTAGGCCATTTTTTTCCAAAATTAATGTTTGAGAGAGGCTTTATTTTTCTTTCTCTCTTTTGAAAAAACCCTAACATTTTCCCTCTTTTTTAGCTTTACTGGTCAGAGACCAGAAGAGCTTATGCGATACTTAGGTGTCTGTCATCCGTCCGTCTGTCTGTCTAGCTGTCTGTCTGTCTGTAAACAATTTTCAAAACGCTACTCCTCCTACAGTTTTGGTCTGATTTCAATATTACTTGGCACACAATTAGACGACACTAAGATACATCAAATAGTGCATCGGTTTTTGATTACCATGAATGGTATTTCCTTGGTTACTAAAAATTGTATTTTCTATGAAATTCCTTTAAAATGCTACTCCTTCTGCATGCAGTTTTGGTCTGATTTCAGTATTACTTGGCACACAAGTAGACTACACTAAGATACATAAAATAGTGCATCGGTTTTTTATTTCAATGAACGGTGTTGCCATGGTTACTAAAAATAGAATTTTCTGTGAAATTTCTTTTAAATTAAAACGCTACTCTTTCTACAGTTTTGGTCTGAATTCAGTATTACTTGAAACACAAGTAGACGACACTAAGATACATAAAAAAGTGCATCGGTTTTTGATTCCGATGAACAGTGTTGCCATGGTTTCTAAAAATAGAATTTTCTGTGAAATTCCTTTAAAAGCTACTACAGTTTTGGTCTGATGGCTATGGCTTCTTTTCTCATCCTTTGTTTTAAGTACAAACCAGTAGAGGTACAGTCTCGACGGAGACTTCTTGTTCTTTTTAATTCTAAACAAGCAACTTTATCATGATCAACAGTGCTTCAATATTGACTGTAGATATCTAGAAAATCAATGCCATACTTCTTTATTTCTCTGCATCATCTGCATGCCAATGATATGTACTGTAATGAGTCGACTGCATCCTGAACTGCTTTAACTAAACATGCGTTCAAATAATAGAACCCAACACTTTTTAGGTCACCTGAGATGAAAGCTTTAGTGAGCTATTCTGATCATAATATCTGTCTGTCCATCTGTAAACTGTTCACATTTTTTACTTTTTCTCCAGAACACTGGGCCAATTGCTACAAGGCATCCTCCTTGGATAAATGGTATTCAAGTTTCTTCAAATAAAGGTCCACACTCTTTTTATGCCGCCCTTCGAAGAAGGGAGGGCATATTGCTTAATGCTACTGTCTGTCGGTCAGTCGGTCTGTCGGTCCATTTAGTTTCCGCTCATTTTCTTCATAACCGTTGCACATACTGAAATGAAATTTTGTATACAAGTATATCACATGAATATCTAGGTCAAGTTCTGTTTCGGGTACGGTCGCACCATAATTGACAGAGTTATGCCCCTTGGACTCAAAAAAATTCCAATTGTTTGCAGTTTCCGCTCATTTTTTTTTTAGAGGTTGCACATATTGAAATGGAATTTAGTAAACAGATTAGTCAGAAGAATATCTAGGCCAAGTTTTCTTTTGGGTACAATCGCACCATAATTGACAGAGTTATGCCCCTTGGACTTAGAAAATTCCAATTATTTGCAGTTTCCGCTCATTTTCTTTGGAGAAGTTGCACATATTAAAATGGAATTTAGTATACAGATTAGTCAGATGAATATCTAGGCCAAGTTCTGTTTTGGGTATGATCGCACCATAATTGACAGAGTTATGCCCCTTGGACTTAGAAAAATTCCATATTTTTGCACTTTCCATTCATTTTCTTTGGAGAGGTTGCACATATTGAAATGGAATTTAGTATACAGATTAGTCAGATGAATATCTTGGTCAAGTTCTGTTTTGGGTATAATCATATGATCACACCATTTTTGACAGAGTTATGCCCTTTTGGACTTAAAAAAATTCCAATTTGTGGGGGAGGGGGGCATAAGTGTTTTACAAACATCTCTTGTTAAAGGAGAGTTAATTAGAAAAATAGTGAAAATTTGGTGGATTGTTTTAAAAATCTTCTTCTCAAGAACCACTGGGTAGGGAAAGATTAAACTAATGTAAAAGCATCCTCAGGTAGTGTATATTATAAGATTCACTTTCAAATCATTACTCCCAGAGGTAGGTTGGGCAAGAATGGCTGATCAAAGTTACGTAGGAGTATATAGGAAATTAAAAAAAATCTTCTCAAGAACAAAAAAGCCATTGGTTTATCATATAAAGAAGCATCCTCAGGCAGTTTAGATTCAAATTTATTCAAATGACATGGTTTAGTGTAAAATTCTTTGATACGAATGCCATTCAAAACGTTTCACCCGTTCAAAGGACAAATAAAATGCTGACGACTTTGTTGCACAATGACATGCTGGTGAGTTAATTATGTATTCGTTTCAGAAGTATCTGTGTAAATTATTTTCCTCCCCCAGGTTTTAAACTGCCCGTGGTAGCAATTGCATATTGCCATCAACATTGTTTAGGACTCTGTTATAGCTTACAGTCAAAGCATCATTCTTCAGAAAAGGGTTGCTTATGCATCAGATGTAATGAATAAAACTATGGGAGAAGTAAAGTCCATTTGAGGAAGAAATAAACAATAACCTGAAGAAATTAAAAAAATTCAACTACTAAAAAGCAAGAATATACAAATATATACAGGCATGTAGTATCATTTGTATCAGCCAGAAAAATTATTTTACACTTAATTGAAAAAATGTTCACCCTACTCCCCAATAAATTTCTCCCTGTCTGTTTTATGATAGGAATGATAATTTTAGGCATCAAGTAAATTTTAGAACAATGTCTACACATTTACCTAACACATATTTAAAAAAAAATTATTCTAATGTTCATAACTAAACCTGAACATTAAAAAAAATGCTGGCCTTATAATGAAGAAAGGGGCCTCTTTCAAAATAAATAATTTCAGGGCCGCTGGGTCAAGGGTACCAGGGGGGTACTTTGACTAAAAATAAATTAATGCTTTGAAATCTGTCCTTTGATAAGCAATGGTGCTTCCTTCCAAATTTGTGAATTTTATGGCTTTTGGATTAAAATATAAACCAAATGCAATCGCTGGAAAGTTGTTACATGATACTCAGGTGACCTATAAGGCCCGTGGGCCTCTTGTATAGAAATATACTAGTATAGGAAATATCTTTAAAAATCTTTTCAAGAACAAAATAGCCATGGTTTATCATATTTCTAAGGAAGCATCCTCAGGTTGTGACTACATTCATGTTTGTTTAAATCATAACCTTAGGGATAAAACTTTGTGTGTTTATTGGCAAAATTTAAAGAGTAGCCTTAGGAATTCAATCTTTTAGCTTATGCTTATGTGGTATTGTATAAGGACCAACGTTGTTCATTTTTAAATTAATAGTTTATTTTTTAAGATATGATGCTTTTACAGACTGTTTTAATACCTTTTATTACCCTGAAATTTTATGTATGACATGACAATACTCATGTACTTACATGTACACTGAATCATTGCAACCTTGAAAATATGGGAACTAATCAACTTTCTCCTTTCAGTTTGTCATTCGCGTATTGTCATATTATTGTGATTTTCTTATAGCTAATAAACAGTCTCTGAAAAAATATTACCAAAAATCTAGAGAATTTTTATGTTCAATATCTTGACGTTTTATTGAACACTAACTTTGTATTACATTCCGAATACGAGCGTTCAATATCAAACGCAAGCTCGTGCATTTGAACAGCCAACTTGTGCCAATATTCACTGATATAAGTTCAATAACTCTATATAATATGTTCCTGCTAGGAATAAATGAAACTGCCCAATTACATTTGGATGCTATATGCCCCAATCCCACATTCACCCCCAATATGCAATGCACTTTGCTCTTTGTTAAAAATAGACCCCCACCCCTTAGATGATTTATTTTGCAAAAAGAAATTGTACTGCAATTATATATTTTATTTTCCTTGGTGAAAATGCTATAGCAGCATATAATTCATGAAATTATTCAGAAAATTTAAGAAAGCATGTTTAACTCAAAGCTTGTCATAGTCTTTAAAAAAAATTAACACCCAGGCCTACAAATTTGTCTTTAATAAAAGTGTAGGGGTGCAAGGGATCAAATTGTTTATAATTTTCTTTAATGAAGTCTATACTGTAGATCAATAAATTTTTGCAACACCTTGTTTTTGCAAGATAGTCATTGACTGTTTATTAGTGAGACATAATTTTTACAAAAGTTGTTATTCCTTGATCAAAATAATTGTAAGGAATACTTTTATATGAATGTTTTTTATTCACAAGATTATTGTCTTGCTTAAGTATACATAATTAAAGTTTTTGCGAATAAAAAATGATTTAAAATACTTGTAAAATTACTAAATTGGAATACTTTCTGCAATTTTTTTATACATAAAGATGTAGAATTAAATGTTTTATATGAATTAATATTTAGATAACTAGTAATTACATTACAACTAGATTATAATCATTTGATTTTTTAGCAGTTAAAAAAACAAGGCATATGTGGCTTCCAGAAGAAGATGAGGCAATACGACACTTTTTCAAAAGTGAAATCAGTGATGTTTCCAGGAAAGGGAATCAAGGAACTCTACAAGGTATCATTCATCTCATCTTTGCAAGGCTCATCAAATAAGCTTTTACTTTATTTTGAATTTGGATTGAGCTTCCTCTTTAGGCTCTATGGGAAAGAAGTTTGTAAGAAATTTAAATGTATTGCCCTCTACATTGATACCCAAGAGTCAGTTTTTAGGTAAATTTCATTTTCAATATGTCCTACATTAATCAGAAATACATTGAAGATGGTTTCATTTTGAATGCTTTCATTTCAGCTGAAGAAAGTCTGCATGTTAATTTTTTTAGCTCACCTCAACAAAGTTAGGGGGAAGTTGTGCGATGCCCTCTGCATCAACATCGGCTTCCAGGGTCAAAGTTTTTAATGCAGTTTATAAGTACTTGTATGCTCTACATTGATCAGATATGCATGCAAAAAGCTTCTTGTGTGTTTCATTATACCAGTCAGGGTTTCAGATGCTTCTATTTGAGCAAAGGAATGACCAGGTTAATTTTTTTTTTGGGGGGGGGGCAGCTTAGGTTAATGTTTTCTGGGCAGGTCTCATTTCCAAGTAAATACGAGGGTTGATCCATAAAATCATGAACAAAGCGTTATTCTCAAAAGGTGATGGGTGCACTAAGCTGAAAATTTCTGAAAATGTTTATTTATCATATCTAAGTGCATGATAATTTTTTTTTTTCATAAATACACAACTGTATAGGCAAAAATAAAGATTTTTTTATGCTTAAAACTGCATGGGGTATTGTCCTACGGTGCAAGATAAAAAAACCCAAGGTTTTATTAAAGAATACAAGTTTAAATTCAAAATGAAAGTTTTAAATATACAAGATATCGATAAAAACTATCTGAATTCAATACCATAACCAATTTTGTAGTCTTTGTAAAAATTTTGAGGCATTTTGTTAATTTTTGGCAGCTTCTTGAGCAATTAGAAATGTGAAAGTGGTAAACACAACACACGTTTTATGACGTTACGGCGCACTGGAGAGCAGTTCAATTTTAATTCGATGTTGTAATGACATCTTTAGAGACTTGAAATGACCATAGAAGAAAAAAAGATTATAAAAATATCACCATATCTTAAGTAAACAAATGAAATAGGAGTTTTGTTAGCAAATCGAAGTCTTTTTTGATCGAGTCCCTGGGGAGTACAATACAAACAGACAAACTCTAATGTAATAGCAAAAGACGCTGTCACAGTAGACCGCTGATATATATTTTCTATTAGTTGAATGATGGTGAGATTATTGTCTGTAACTTACTAATAAATCTTCAGAAGGTCGCATGAGAGTGCCAATTGGTTCTTCAACTGTTTATATATGGAGACTAAAGAAGGTGTATCAATGAAATTCCTAACTTTAAGTCAGACTCATCCAACTTCATTTTCAGCAAAGATAAAACTTGACGCTGTTTTAGACACTTTCACATTATAATCCATGCGTCATAAGGTAATATAATGCATGGCATAAAATCTCATAATTTGTTTATTTATGCAAATATTTATCTGAAATTTTCTGTGTATATTACTAAAATATGTACTACATAATAGTGAAAATTTCAGAACACAGTGATGTTTATTTTTAACACTAGACAACTTGTCCACGATTTTACGGGACATGCAACCCTCATATAAGCCCTATATAGACCAAACTTGCATGAAATTACAAGAGTTGTTTCAGATGCTGGATTTGACCTACATTTTCCAGATGAATGAACAGGTTAAAGTTTTTGGTGCAGATCTTTTTTTCTTGAGCAAGTATAAGCACTATGTTAATCAAACTTGCATGGATGATACATTTAAGGATGCATACTACCAGGGTAGCTTCAGAATACGGGAGTTTCAAGATTGTAACTCTCCTACGAAAGAGGCGCAAAAAGTATCAATTTCAGCATAATGGTGGGACAGGTTGTTTCTGTATACATATGTGAATGAATAAATGAACAATGTTTATGGCTTTTAAAATTTATTTAATGTTATTGAAATATAATAATGTTAAGCAGTGATGCATTTGAAGATTTTATTAAGCTCAATTATGCATATTTAGATATCTACTTTCAATCATAGGGTACTTGAAAAATGAAAGAAATGTCGTAGTCGTTAGAATTTTCTTGATTGTACCAACATTTTCTAAAAAGTTAGTTTTATTTAAATTATAATAAGGAAAAGTATGATTTTGTCATTTAGATTGCACATGTGCAATGATCAGATGCATGTATACCGTATTTATTAGAGGTCCATATCTCTTTCCTCGTCTGAAATGTCGAGCACATCCACTGATATTTTTTTTGTCAAATTTGTTACGATTTTTGGCTTTAAACAAGGATGCCTTTACCTTAATTCAGTTATTCTCGAGTTGTAGAGGGCAACATGACATTCATTTAGTTATGTTAATTCAGTATATCGATGATGCAATGTATCCGATATATAAATAACTGTCCCACCTGTCTGTTTACGCGGTAACGAAACTCCCCTCCTCCGCGAAAGAGCGCACCAAGGGAGATAATCTCAAAACTTGCGTATTGCTTGACCTAACTTACATTTCCTGGATTATTGAGTGAACAGGTTTATTTTTTTTTAGAACATATGTTCAGTCTAAAGTAACTATGATATATCCCAAAATCACTCATCTGGAAAATCTAAATGCAAGCCTAATACTGTGCATCCTTAGATACATTAATTTTATCCAAATTTGGTTTGGATATACACAATCATATACTTTAGTTTATTAGTTTAATTTGAGACTTAATCTTACTTATAGACAAAGATATTCATTGAGATGAGCTAGAGCGTGTAATCTATGATTACCTATGTTTGTAACAGTTCGAAGTTTAATTAATATGGAGCATTGACAACACTTGCATGGATGTTCCATCTATGATGCACACTACAAGGCTTGCTCCATGTGCTGGAACTGACCTACCTTGGATTATTTGTTACATTTGGATTATGCTATATGAATTATTTAATATGATCTGTAGGCAAACTTCTGCTCCTATACACAAGATAAATTATGTTAGTGTGCAAGGAGAGTATATGTCAACATAAAAGTTACAAATCTTTTAAGAGTAATATTTAAAAGTAAATATACTTATTTTATATATTGCTTGTGATTTGAGATATGATCAGATAGCATGTTAGATGACAAAAAATACTTTTGTTTTGCATATTAACAATATTTTTTCTATCTTTCACAAATATAAAACCATAAGGCTTAAAATAAAAATATCTTTGTAGTTGCATACCGACCCACTGAATTGCACATGAAACAAAACTGTTTTGCAATCTTGTATTGCAGTTTACATGTAATTTTTTTTTTTAAGTTTCATGTTTATGAGGTTTTGAAATTCTTTCATTTTTTTTTTTTTATTTTTTTAAACAGAAGATTTAACAAATTAAAGCTTGTTATTTTTTACCTTTAAAAAAAAATCAAAAAACTAAAATTTAAAAATATAAACGTACCTTCTGATTTGCGCACACTTTAAATTAAAATTCAGCAACAACTGCAAACAAAAAATTTTCAAGCTTAATTGGGCTAATGCACAGAATAATAAAATAACAGTCTTACACATGCTACTTAAATTTTGACTTCAAATTTCGCACAATTTGGCCCCGTGGGAATCCGAGTTAGAATAGGTCCTCAGTACCCCCTTGCTTGTTGTAAAAGGCGTCTAAATGGGCTGGGAAACCATGTAAACCAAGGCCTCATTTCACAGCAGGTGTGGCACAATAAAGATCCCTCTCTGCTCAAAGGATGCAGGTGCCGATCATAGGCCTAAATTTGCAGCCCTCCACCAGCAATGGTGAGGTCTCCATA
Source organism: Saccostrea cuccullata (assembly GCF_032062105.1). Classification (NCBI taxonomy): domain Eukaryota; kingdom Metazoa; phylum Mollusca; class Bivalvia; order Ostreida; family Ostreidae; genus Saccostrea; species Saccostrea cuccullata. Next base: position 1,181 of record NW_026921416.1, on the reverse strand, counting down.
TCAGTGAAATGTTCAAGAGAGGGGCGTTAAACAATAAATCAATCCATCCCACACAATCTGAAGTACCCCCAGTGCACGTTTATTTTTTAAAATCGGGAAATCGAATCATTTTATCTCAATGTTTCTTTAAACTCTTCTACTTTAACAGTGCTGTGGTTTTGATATCAATTAAGTTAAATCATCCAACCCTGGTACTTTGTATTATGCATGATAACATATGGGAGTGTAAATTTTCAATGTCCAGTTTATCATAGGAAAAGTAATCTTGCATATTATTTTCTTTGTAGTGTGCAAAAAGATACATACGTTCATTTCTAAAAATCCAGTCGTTTTGAAAGACTATGACTTCAAAGAAAAAGTGAAAAAAATCCGCATCAAAGTGATAAATCTGAGAAGGCAGAACAGGCAGAGATACTTCAAGTACATGAAGAAGATACAGCATAATTAAATGCATTGGACAAAACCAGATTGCCCATTCAAATTGATGATTTGATTTGAATCAAGTGAAAGGTTTGAAAAATGAATACCGTAAATCTGGAAATTTTTAAATTGATTTATTTTTGCGAATTCTGGTCAAAAATCTGTTGATTAGATATCACACTTTGAAATTTGGCAAACTGTCACTGGTGCTAAAAATGAAAATCACTGAGGATGTTCATATCAGGTTATGTATATTTTTGAAAGAAGGCCATTTGCAACAGAGAGTGGAACTTTCGCCAACCCACAATCTGGAGGCTTTGAGGTCATTTGAAGGACACATCATTTCCCGCAGTAAGAATTCTTTTGTGGGTGGACAGTAGTTTAATTTCAATGCACATTAATAAAAAGAGTATGTTTTTCAATGTTAAGTGTAATGAATGTTGTAATTTCAGACCCATGAAATGATGTTCAGCTGTTGTGATCTCTGAATACTTGTTGAATTAACCTGTTTCAAAAAGAGGCCCTTTGCAACAGAGAGTGGAACTTTCGCCAACCCACAATCTGGAGGCTTTGAGGTCATTTGAAGGACACATCATTTCCCGCAGTAAGAATTCTTTTGTGGGTGGACAGCAGTTTAAGTTTAATGTACATTAATAAACAGATTATTGTTTTCAATGTCAAGTGTAATGAATGTTCTAATTTCAGACCCATGAAATGATGTACAGCTGTTGTGTGTTGAATCATCTTGCTTGAATAATTGA
>NW_026921415.1:0-18807 GCF_032062105.1 Saccostrea cuccullata | reverse complement strand
TCACAAAGAAATCACAAAGAAATTCACTTTTACATGGATACGCAATTCCGCCCCAGCCCGGGGTTGAACTCTCGACCTTCGGAATCTGTCTCCTAGCAGTGCAGGAACAGCGCGCTAGATCGCTCGGCTATCTAGACAAGTTAATAAACTTGCTTTCGATGCCGATGGAATTCTCGCGGCGCTGCCCTACACTACACGGTCATTGAGAATAGAAGTTATTTGGACATTAGTTTTAACAGAGGATTGTTAGTAGTGTTGGCAATGAGTACCGGCCTGGTCAAACGTTGAACGATGCGAGTATCGGTTAGTAAAACTGCTATTCGGTTACTCTCGCATGAAAAAAACTACATAGTTAAAGCATATAAAATGATTGTTTTATAATTTATAAATGTATATACATACACATTTCACTAATTTTAGATACCGTTAGACTTAATCTAATAGATGGTTGTAGTGGATCAAATTGTTTTGATTAGTTTTCACAGTTTATATAATTAGTAGCTTTGATTGCTTGGGGTATACAACTTTTGAAGGACTGAGTTATGATTATAATTTGATAATTTAACGAGATGCCGCCTCAGACAAATTAAGCTTGGAGTGTAACTGTAATTAAGAAAGTTGATTCAAAATCTCAACATATTAACTATAAATTACGGAGTATGTAAATAATCATTATTCACCTTGTTAGAGACATATTTCGGGGGCTGAAAAGGGAAGCAATTGTTAGACGGTGATTGACGATGTCTTTATTTGTCTTCTACGTGTGTCTAATTCTTTTTTTTTTCTTTAATCTAAAATAAAAATTCGTTGACAAAATCACACATGTGTGTAATGTAAATATAATGTCCATATACAGTATATTTGTGTTCTACTACTACTCATAAGTAAAGCATAAGGTAAATAAAAGATGTGGATACTTTTACGAAAAATCATCCGAGTAACCGGGTACTCGGAAGATGAAGCGAGTAACCGATTTGCCAACACTAATTGTTACCAATACATGTTGTAATGAAATTAATTATTGTTTATAAAGCACAATTTACAACAACTCTTAAACTAACATAACTGCCCTAAGTGAAGAAATATTAATATAGAAAGCACAAAGATATTCACTTTTATAAGGATACTCACTTCCGCCCCAACCCGGGGTTGAACTCTCGACCTACGGAATCTGTCTCCTAGCAGTACAGGAACAGCGCATTAGACCGCTCGGCTATCTAGGCAAGTTATAAAACTTGCTTTCGATGCCGATGGAATTCTCACAACGCTGTCCTATACTACATGGTCATTTAGAAAAGAAGTGATTTGGACATTAGTTTTAACAGATGTTTGTTACCAATACATGTTGTGATTAAATTAATTTTATCTATAAAGCACAATTTACAACAACTCTTAAAGTAATATAACTGCCTTAAGTGAAGAAATATTAATATAAAAGCACAAAGAAATTCACTTTTATAAGGATGCTTATATATATACATAATTTTTTTAACAATAAGATAAAATACTCACGAAACATGACAAATTTGAGAGTCTTCGGAAAAAATTGAATTATTAGTGGTACAAAATATCAAAACCAACCAGAATAAGAACCTGTATTCCATTTGGCTTGGTTAATTGTTAAAAAGTAAGGCATAAAAATGTATAATCATATTTAAAATCTACAATTTATAATTGAAAATATTTCCTTTCGGACAGATGATTATCTTGAACTTTAAACTTTAAAAATACGTGATTCTTGAATGACTGTCTAGCTACAAAATTACCACGATAAAAAAAATTGTGTTCCTCTTTGCCATTAAGTGTTCGTAAAATATCAGAGAAGGGATCTTGTGTCCTAAAAGAATACCCTGTCCATCGCGAATACCAGCCGTGTGCTCCTAGATTTGATCAAAAATAAAAAATCGTTGCATAAAAGATTTCAAAAGACTTTATAAAAAAATATAGGGAATGCTCACTTCTCGATAGCACCTGACCCACCTCCAATGATTTGGAGGTCCATGTTTGGCCCTGCTCCTATTTCGTTTTCTTTTGTGGACTTTTGAGATTTAATACTGTTCGTTATCTCCATGCTATATTCCATTTTGTGTAATACTATTATATCATAAAGAAATCAATACCTAGGATATATATAAAATATTGTTAATGTTTTATTGTTTAACTTTATCTTCAATTCATAACATATTTGAAGTCTGAAATGTTAACAGAAATTTTATCGATGGAACCAATGTCTAAAATGAACAATAGAACTTTGAAATGAGGACTTTTTAATTTATGTTTAAGTTGCATGTTTATTCTACAATACCAAGAAGAGCAAGGTCAAAAACTCCAATATTTTATGCAAAGTTAAAACGGTGACCGCGATTGTTTCATCTTTAAAAAATATTAAACATTGAATGCAAATATGAAGTGCATCCTTATGGCAACTTGTGCTAATTCTTAATTGTACTGAATTACAAATCCTACAATTTTATAACGATTTCCTTAGCTTTTTACATTGCATAATGTAAGTTTTTTAATTGAAATTTATTAATTAAATCAATGGTATATTAAATATTGAACGTGATTGAGTACAAAGTACAACAACTTTCCAACTATAGATAATGGATATGTTTAAAACGTTTTTTTTTATCAAAACTATGAATTCCTCGACTTTGAGACCTGGACTTTAATTGTGGTCATAAAACATAACAGGTGTAAAATATTTGGCTTGGATCATTTTCCACAAGCCTTTAAAGACAAAAAATAAGCTAAATTGCGCTTTGATTAAAGAGTTATATACAACCATTCCCGACTTTAAATTAAAGTCCAGGCTTTTTGATATAAATGACAGCTGCTATTTCAATAAAAATGGAATTCGTAAATTTACTTATCTTTTTATTGGTCATTTACAAATCTATTTTGTTAAAAACATTCTAATTATACACACAAGTACTCTGAAGTTGACATAAAAAGATGGTTTAGTTTCTGATTGACAATATCTTTGTGGTTTTTGGAGACCAGGTCTTCCACCAATCTATTGGAATTCCCATGGGTTCCAATTGCACTCCGTTATTAGCAGACCTATTTTTGTATTCTTATGAAGCAGAACTGATGCAAAATCTTATGCGTGAAAAACATAAAACACTTGCTGTGGCCTTCAACTCGACATTTAGATATATTAATGACGTATTGTCAATTAACAATATAATTTTATAGCTCATTTTCTACGTCGATACGAATTATTCAGTGCATGGTTCTATATCAGGTTAAAACACGTTACATAGTTTGACACATCTGTTTCATACTAGGATATTTTTACTGAAAAAGACGTTTGTCGTGATTGGTAACCTAACAACCAAGCTGTATGATAAACGTGACTTTAACTTTTCTATCGTCAACTTCCCTTACTTATGCAGCAATATACCTTCATCACCTGCATACGGAGTGTATATATCTCAGTTAAATTCGATACGAAATTTTTTACGCTAAAGCGCTATAACACACGTATTTGTCTTTTTATGCCCCTGCAACTCGACATTTAGATATATTGACGACGTATTGTTAATTAACAGTGGTCTCTCTCTTTTCTTATGTCGAAAAAATATATTGCCCATAAGCTTTTGATTTAAGATGACTTTCATAATCACACATTTCTTTCATATTTGGATATTTAATTTGAGAAAGACGTTAATGTTTGATGTTTCGGAGGTCCGTGTTCGCTCTAGATCTGCTAATATTTTACCTTGTAACATGGACGTTTGATCTTCACATATATATTTTTGTTAAAAGACTTATTTCCAACATTTGCATTTTGTTCATTTCGTTCTTTAAAAAACTATAACCTTGGCCATAACTTTGAATTAAAACACATCAATTACAACATTGTACATCAATGAGAAGTAAAAAAAAAATATATATATATATATAGAACACGTATATACAGTTTGTTTGTATGCTTTTATGAAAACAAAAAGAACATAACCTTTATGTTTGTGTTTCATACCCATTGTCGTATTTAATTCTTTTGTTAAGACCTATAGCAAAAAAAAACATTTTAACATAAACTTCTTTTTGTTTAACCTTGGCCATAACTTCTGTACAGTTAGGGTACTTCCCCTTTACATATGTACAGATAAGTAAAAATTGCCTTGACCTTTTGAATTAAACTAATTTTTGTACAAAAAACTTTGTTAAACATTGCTGTATTAGCGTAGTGATAATTCACTTAAATCCTTGTGAGTAGACACTTCATTAGATGTTATGGAACACGACGCTGTGGCATGTTGGAAACTTTTTGAAATTTTTAACCTTTGCCATACCTTCTGAACAGATTAGGCACTAGGTTCCATACTTTATATATGTATTTTTGTGGCAAGACCTTGAAAATTTCAATAGATTTGCAAAAACTTTAACCTTGCATACTTCTATTTCACAATTGTATTTTCAAGTGGATATGTCCACTTTTAATAAGCCAATATACACAGATGTATGAAAAAATTGCATTTAAGAAAATGTTAATCTCTGCTATGTTGCCATACGGGGGCATTTTTCCAAACACATCTGTATTTGAAATTGTTTATAGTTCTTATTATCTGTTTTACGTTTCCGTGACAAGGTTTCTTCCGTGTTATAATAATTTTGGACTTGCAATGTATTTCATAAGGATAATAACATATGAAGGAAAGTATTAAAAGCTTTAAACTTTCATACATGTGAGGTTTTAATTTTAGGAAATTCATATTTAAATCGTTTTATGTACAATGTCAACCGAATTTTGATGTCTGGCTACTGGTTTTTCCGAAGATACCCGAACATTCATAAAGTAAAGACTTGTAAATTGAAGGAGATTGTAAACTCTTGTCCATGCACTGCAAAGCTTTCCGAAATATATTTTCTTTTATCACTTTCAGCTTGATTTGGTTGTAATATAACAATTTTTAAATTCAATTTATTTATCATTTGTGGAAATTCATAAGTTGTTCACAATGTTTTGTTTAAAAAAAATATTCTGCTCCGTAATTGTTGTAACTCTTTTGTTTTTATCAGTTGTCATAACTCACAGCCAATAATTGATCTGAAGGTGAATACGATTTCCTATAAATACTAATTTATATAGTATTAGGGGACGGTATTTTGTAGTTTGATGCAACAATGGACATCATTTTTTAAAAGCCTTTATTCAAAGTAGGATTTCAAACACAACCATTCCACAAGTGCGGATAGTGTTTTTCGGTAAACCGCTTGTCGAAGGTTTGATGTCTGATTTATTTAAACATAATGGATGTAATTTGTCAAAATTAAAGCCAAACAAAAAATAAGGGAAGATGGCATGCGGGTAGTTGCTAAATACTTTTTTATTATTGTCTCTAAATATTGCCACAACATTTGATTTTTCAGCACTAAAATTAAAACAGATTTTTACATGAGTAATAAATAGGCTTAAAATATTTAAAAATACATTTGGAGACCTTTTAGGGTCACACTCTACAAGGTTATGTCATCTGCATCTGTTTTATGTGATGATTAAATTTTTCAAATTATTTTCATTAATATGTACAAGTTTCATTTATGTAAGTGAAAACTTTAAAATGAATTTTCGACCTTATTTCGGTCATTCTTGCATTTGAACATTTGAAAATTGTGATTGCTCATATAATCTTAGTTATCCAAGAATTTTTTTGCCAAGAACACTGTCTCGCGTAATTACGCAAAAATAAAGATCTCGCGAATAAAAAGTGATTTACAGTAAGCCAATCCGAATCATTTTTTTGAACAGTTGCATTTGTGAAAAAATAAAATCCTTACAATGTTTTCTAACGTTTCCCCAGCTTTAAATTTCATTTTCAGTGAGGTTTTGATTTTTTAAAAGAAATTGTATTTTAAAGTCGAAACTGGAAAAAAAATTTATTTAGAACAATATATACATTTTATAGCTCAGAAAATTCTCTTAAGTTTAAAAAGAGCTCACAGCATTCAGTAACTTCTGTTTTACTATGAACGTAAACAAAGAAATAATGAGAAATTTACATATTTCTTGAAGTATTCCAGTTAACATTATTTTAGTCAAAATGTCGAACGCTAGGCGATAGAGCAGTTGCTCACACTTTATGTTGTTTCATGTACTTTTGAGCTTGAATACTGGATGCTATTTCCTAATTTCAAATTGAAATATATGGAGATTTTGGATAGATTTCAGCAAAAGTCCCATATTACAAAATAGGAGCAGAGCAAACACGGAAAATGTTAGAGGTGGTGTCAGATGCCGTGAAGGACTAAAGACTTCTATCACATCCGCTGTGTACGCCATTCATGATCAGGAAAAAACGGATATTTTCATCCAATGCAACGTTTATAATGGCCTAGGAATTAGAATGATAAACATCTATATTTGATAATGATAAACTGTATTTGTGGACAAGCAGGCATGTTCATGAAACTTTCCTAAGATTTGTCCTAAAACTATTCCATAAGATATGACTTATTTGTATAAGATCAACTTTGAAATATCATAAGATGTATTTGTTTTAACTAAAGTGATCCTAACTTACACATACAATTTTTTTTTTTGCATTAAATGTATAATTTTGGAGACATTTTACGTGTTTAATACATGTAACATTAGAAAAAGGAAATCCATTTATATTTCCATGTGACATCAGTATATTTTAATGTTTGCATTTTTTTGGGGTATTTTATAAAATATTTAATACCGCTTGTAAATCGTATTGTAACAAACAAATTGTAATTCAGATTTACAGTTTAAAAAATCATAACCTCTGAGGATCTACCTTTATGATGATTATGTTATGAAGTTTTATAAAAGTTTACTTAATTTTTTTGATGAATAAGCTGATTGAAAGCAAAATTTATTTTGTAGGACATAAAAAGTATTCAATGTAAAACCAAAAAAGCCAACATTTTATTCTTGAATAATAAAACTCTCAACAGTTTAAATATTTGAATGACAACTTTTTTTTAAATTTTGCATTTCTGACCAACCGGTTAATTAAAAAATTAGAACATGTCGATAGCTTTTGTCTCACAATTTTCTCCCCTCCTTATTTTCCAAGACAAGTTTATTGGTATTAATCTTCATGTGAGGTTTTAATAAATGAAAGATATTGTATATCGCAAAAAAGTCATGTTAGAATGATCAATTGTAATCTGTATAAAAATCATTAGCATATGAAAGAGGGGGTATTTGTTTCTATATTCTCACAACGTATTATGACATTTTAAACAAAGAAGGGGTGGGGTGGCGGTCATAATACAACGTTTGTGATGAATGTCTTTGACAGTCACATAACAACGGTCATGAAAGAAAAAATTAAACTTACGAGAAAACTATTACAATCAAAAAAGTTGTCTTGAATGTTGTCCAAACTCGAAAATCCTATAGAGAGAGAGAGAGAGAGAGAGAGAGAGAGAGAGAGAGAGAGAGAGAGAGAGAGTGTTGGGGTCTAGGTTTCAACTTCTTTCATAGCCTTTTGTTTTAACATTGTTTCATTTAAATAACCTTTTTGTCTTCAATTACTTTGTATTTGATATGCAATGAAGATTTCATTAAAATGAAATATATGGAGGATTTTGTATCATATTTCTCCAACCAATACCGAAAATATTCATTATAATAATATCCAAAATTTGTATTAGGTAATATCCGAAACAGCACATGCGAAATTTATAGCATATATGAAAAGAGGCCTATGGGTAACACTTCTTGTTTAATTATTTGTGTAAATCATCAGCTCATACACGGACTGCTGAGAAACAAGAAATTACCGCTAATACTTGCAATGTCCAAAATCAAAAGCATCAAAACAAACTTTAAGTTAGGATGATCTTAGGACAGGTATTATGCTGTCCTAAAGTTAAAAAACTTAGAAAAGTTCTTAAATTTAAAAGCTGATAAACTGACTTAAGTTAGCATTTCCTACGTTCTTAGGACACACTGTATTCATGAACATGCCTGAAGGTCATTGTTTGACCATAGATCTTACGAAACAATGAATTCGAACGAGACTGCCGATATTTTTGTTTCATCAATTATTTTATTAATAACTTACCTAGTTGAAAAAATTGTTCATACGTAGGGCATACTTTTGCGTATCGAATCACGCAACTGAACGATTCAAACTCCGTTTTCAGATGATGAAGATATATTACTGCGTAAGAAAAGCAAGTTGACGATTGAAAAGTTAAAGTCGTCTTGTTTGTCATAATGCCGTGGTTGTTAGATTTCCATTGCTATTTTTTCAAAGAAAATATTTTAATATGAAACAGATGTGTCAGACTCTGTGGTTTCAAGCTCATTGGGATATATCGTATCGACATGAGAAAGGAAATAACCATTGTTAATTGACAATACGTCGTCGATATATCTTAATGTCGAGTTGAAGAAAAGTGTCATCTTCTTTTCACATTTAAGATTTTGGATGAATTCTGCTTCATATGATTACAAAAATAGATCTGCAAATAATTTAGCAAATTCTCTGAGTTGATAATTTTGCCTTATTTGCAAAAACGATATTTATTGCTTGTCTAATGTTAAGGGTATTTTAAACAAATTCCCATCAGGGAATGCCCGATCGTACTTTAAAAGGTTGTACCGTCACGGTAGCTCAATTTGTAGAGCACTACTTCCATGATCGAAAGGTACTGAGTTTGAATCTCGGCCGCAACTGACCCAAGTCGATAAGAGAAAAATGAGTAGGAAATGTTCCTTTGCCATGCACTCGGCACTTTGAAGTGAAAGTTGCGGGTCCTTTGGATCAGACCTTAAAGACCGAATCCTCGGCAGGCGTTGGCATGATGACGATCCCTCACTGCTTAATGACCCTGAGTGCCGTAACTAAAGGTCTACATTTGTAGCCATCCACCGGTATATTGTGACGTCTCTATTTGAGTGACAATTTAATTTCTGACAAAAAGCAAGATACAATCAATATAAAGGAAGCCGAGCTTGCTTTCCAATGTTTGGCCGATACTTATCCAACATTTAAAGGTTAACTATGACTCTCCTAAAATATGTCTTAATATTACATTTAACAAGAAAGGGAATAGTTTAGGTGTGGCTGTGCAACGTGAAGAGAACATTATAAACTGTTTAAAAAAAAAAACAGAAATAAGTTAAAGAATATTAAAAAAATAAGAAAATGTATGGATTTTTAAAAAATAAAATCATAAATATTGAATCATTAGATGACACATGTTAAAATATGAATCACAGACATACGACTAAAAAAATTTTTAATTCAAATTATCAAACGTTTAAACATTTTTGCCATTGAGTGGCTTTTTTAAATGTTTGCAGGACTTTGTCCTCTTCGATATTTCAAATTTTTCGTCCTTAATTCAATACACTATCTTCTCGCTCTACTTGACGGTTGTACTTAACAGAGCTATAAGGCCGGAAATGCCTTGGTCGGTTCACTCCAGATCTAGTCATTGGACCATTCTCTTTATATGTTTGGTCAATATATTCACCCTCTTTACGATAACTTTCCTTCTCATAATTCATGTTTTTCATTGACATTGAATTATTTGAACTCATTAAAGCGTAATAATTCATATTCATACAAGCCCTAGACATAATTTTCAGTTGCAAATGGTTGTAGGTATCACTTTCGCTACAATGTCCCTTATAATAAGTCTGATCACGGCCACTACCATGTTCTCCATTATATACATCATCCAGAGGACTAGAGCAACTAGCCGATTCTTGCCATTCTTCTCCATATTGCCAAGCGGAGCTCTTGCACATTTGAGTCATCAGAGACCTGTTCCCTTCAAGCTTTCTATATTTTTCAGATTGAGAGACATCTCTATTTTCAATCATTTTTGATTCTCTTACATAGCTATAGATATCCCCTCCACCCTCTTCTTCCAAACAGGTATTTGCTGAAAAACCAAAGAGTAAGAAACCAGTAAAAATTGAAATTAAATTTTGAAGATTAGAATAATTCTTTTGTTAATAGAAATATTAAACGATTCCTAAAAGTGAAGACCCCATACCTGTATCACCCAGTTTTGCATTTGATTCACGTTCTTTTTTTCTGTTAGTGAAAAGGTAAAAACAGTTATAAGAAAATAAGAAGAATTTTTAAGTTAATCAAAAAGACAAAGCTAGCTTTTCAAATGATTATAACTTTTAACGACTTACAGTTTTCTACGGAGGTTGTAGACTGTCCCCAAAAAGACAAAGATAAGAACACCGCATGGAATAAGTATTATTGTTTGTAAACTATTGCTTGTAAAAGGTTTCGTACTATTGTCCTGAGCTGTACCTGAATAAATATAAACATGTTGAAAAATAGAATCTTGATTTAGATTGCTTTAAGTCAATTTCCATACAGTACTATTTAAACCCATATAATTTTAAATGAATATAAAAACTGGATTTTTTAAAACTCCATTTTGCCTTAATGGTTGATAAAATCGTTGTAAAGATCATTAGACGATATGTAAAACGTTGTAAAAAATTTAGGCGTATCGTAAGAATGGCAATAACGTTATTTCTTGTATTATAAAAGCCTCGAATTGACATTCGGGATACCTGTATAATGTTAATCTATTTTCATTGAAGTCCTAATTTTAAACTACAATGATGCATAAACAACCAGCATTAGTACTCCATGTTAAACTGGATGAATGGAAGGCAAAAATATGCAAGACACTTACTAGAATAAGAAGTATTAGGAACAATACACCCTCTTTCTCTGTCACATCTCTGATTTTGGCTACAATCACAACGCTCACGACAACCATGTCCATAGAACCCATAACTACATGGATTTGAACAATTCTTTCCAAAGGAACCAATACAAGCTGTGACGTAATTATTATTATTAAAAATATATTTTATAAAGGCTTTAGATATGAACTGCGCGCTTAGAGAAATGTAAAGGGAAACATTATACCTATACATTCTCCTGAAATATTCTTATAATCTTGACAACAGGTAGGATTGCTTCCTTTTCTGTAAAATTCAAGAACGTTTGTTATTATTTTGTAAAGTTGTTAAATAAACAAGTATATATCTTTTAAATAGTATGTTGATTAATCTTTTATTTCTATCATATCTTCTCTTATGTTAAGAATTTTGCTTTTTTGAGAGGGAATTAAAGAAAGATATATTTTTTTTCTTAATCACGTAAAATGTATCATTATTTCCTTCAAATACATCATAAATTAAATAAGTTTATTTTCAATTAATTACTAATTGTCTGAATTAAATATTTAGTTCAATATCTGATTTTGTTTGATAAATACAGAAAAATAAATACTCACAAATTATCACAAATTGCAGAGTCTTCAGAAAAAAAACATGTAAATTATTAGTGGTACAAAACATCACAACCCGCAAGAAAAAGAACTGGTATTCCATTTGGTTTTAATAATTGTAAGGCATATAAATGCATAACTAAATTCAACAACTAAAAAAATATAATTGAAACATTTCCTCATGGACAGACGATTATATTGAACTTTACACTTTGAAAATACACATAATGCATGATTCTTGCATGATTGTATAATGATTTATTGATAGATTGTTTTTGTTGTCACGATAATTAAATTCAAAAGAGAATTGCAAAATCATAACTTTTTTAAATGATAAAAACATCATAAAATTTTTAATTGTCAACTTCCCTTTCTTATGCAGCAATATTCCTTCATCACCTGCATACGAGGTTAATATCTCTTAGCTGATTCGATACTCAATAGGATGATATACGAGGTAATTTATTGACAAACAAGTTCATGAAACAAGAATATCAGCACTCTTGTTTGAAGTCATTGTTAGGTAATTAAGCTCCTGGGTCGATACATTGACCTTGTCAGGAAATACGATTTATCATTAAATCAAATGCTGACTTATGTTTTTATGCCCCCGTAATTTGAGAATTCGGGTTATACAGTTTTTTGTCGTATCCGTCTGTCTGTCTGTCTGTTTGCCCGCAAAAACTTTAATCTTGTCCATAACTTTTGATTTAGTTAAGCTATGACATTCATATTTCACATGTGTATTCCTTGTGATAAGATCTTCATTGGGTACCACCAAATTTGACCTTTTGACCTTGGAGTTTGATCCACTTTTCCACAAAAATTCCAAACTTTTACTTTGGCCATAACTTTTGAAACGTAGATACTAGGACTTTTAAATTTAACATATATATTTTTTGTGGCAAGACCTTTTATTGGATACCCACAATTTTTCCTTTTGACCTTGAAGATTTCCGTACTTATGAAAATACTTTAACCTTGGCCATGAACGGTGAGGGCTAGGACTTTCATACTTGGAGTTTGACTTTAACAAACATTGACTATTGAACTTTTGAAGGCCTCTGGTCTTTATATATATATATAATTCACATATTCAATCCTTCTGACAAGACCCTTCATTGGATATCTTGGATATCAAGAACTATGACTTGACCTTCTTTTTAAAATGTTTAACCTTGGCCATAACTTTTCAACAGTTACTGTTAGGACTTTCATACATCACATATGTAATACTGTGACAAGATCTTTCTTAAGAAATCAACAGTTTTGACTCTTTGCCTTGACCCTGGAGTTTGACTTTTGAACAGTTGGTACCAGGGCTTTCATATATTTCTTGTGAGAAAACCTTACTTTTGGTACTAATATACTAGTACTTAATTGGCATTTAAGAAAAGTTTAATCTTTGCTATGTTGATATACGGGGCATCAGTGTTTCACAATCACATCTTGTTCATACTAATTATTAGGCCATTATTGACACACTGAATTGTTGATATATTACGAACCCGGGACCTCTGTGGAGGCTGTCTTATTGCAAGCTAGAGATGGATAACACTAGGTCCACCTCAATGATATATCCTCATCTCTTTTGGATCCACGGTCTAAAAAAACCTACGTCCCAGGAAACAGCATTTCGTATTTGTGGAAAAGAATCCTATGCTATTGTATGGGCGGTGCAGCGTCTGCAAAACTACTTGTATGTTTCGCAAATATTATGTGTGAGAAGAAGAAAACACTTGCTGTGGCGTTCAACTCGACATTAAGATATATCGACGACGGATTGTCAATTGAAGTCAACGATAGTAATTTCCATCTTCTTTTAGGCATACAATCAAATTCGTCTCATGTTACCAATATATTAGTCTATTATCCCCTGACACTTTATATGGCACTTTGGTGAGCTTATTGAGGAAAAGATACCAAGACGTATTTTTTCAAATTTTTGTTTAAGTATTAATCTTTATTTTCTCTTTCATGACACATCTGTTTCATACGTTGGATATTTGTACTGAGTAAGAAAGACGTTAATAGTCCCTAATCTAAAGAACTTTGCAGGAGAAAGGTATTGTAAGTGTACAGTGAGATATGGCAAGGAAATTGTAAAGTGACTTTAATTTTGTTTTCTATATAGAGAGATACAATATTAATAAATATTGTAAGTAAATGGAGCGTATGTGACGAAGTTGATTTTTTTGTATACTATCTAACATGTCTAATTTGGGTTTTCATGGGTTTCAATACAATTAAAATTGTTATGTTAAATATATAAAAGGACCCATTTTGAAGCATGGTTAGATCGCGTTTGGTATCCGGTAATGACCAGCCGGAGATGTCCCACCTTTTTTCGTTTTTCCCTGTATGGTTTATAAAAGTTATTTTAATATTACTAATAAACAGTTGCAATATTTTCAATGAATTATAGAACCGAATTTAGATGGGTGGCAAAATAACGTGTCTTGGTGGCTAATTTCAGCATGTGCCGAGTTCTAGCCAGTAAGAGTGGTCGAATAATGTTAATGTAAATAGTTGATCTTCTGATCACTTACAAAGTATGATTTCCAAACAAATCTTGCCCAGTGATTTTCTTTAAAAAAATGACACTAGTGTTAAAGATGAAAACTCATGCCTGCTGAATCATTGAAATTTCATGCAGAAAATCATACAAATCATTTTTCTCCCATGTGCATTTAAATGCTAACTGTGACGTCATAAACATGTATATTTTCTCATATTTTCTCAAAAAGTTTCAGAAGACACCGCTTTTTGATGGAATTTTCTTACTGATAATATTGTTCACAGACATCGCTAACAAAGACTTTAAGATCTGTGATTTTATATTTGACTTTTGCATATTAAGATATTAAAAAATTATAGTAGGCGACAGCTGTGGACACTATTTTCTACAGGAAATTTTCCCTTGAAATTGGCTATTTTGAGGCTTTTCTGTTTAAAATAGAGAAATGCATCAAATTGATGACGTCATACTTGAGAATGGTTATCCTTCATGCCATATTATTTCCTGATTTATCACAGTCGTATACTTAACTAATATTTTCAAAACTTTCTGATGACATTACATTTTAGCTAGGGCACAATAAAGCTAAAGATGTACCCACTTCTTTCGGGTTTCACTTGTTATTTAGGTTAGGATTTGTAATAGTAAATTCAATTCAGTGTGTAAGATCCTAGGAGACTATTATGTACAAAGTAGGCGGGCTGAGGGTCAGTTGACTACTGTTATAAACATAGGAGGTCAGTGGCCAGCGCTGAGGTCGAGCAGTGGAGGTCAGCAGCGTTATGTTCAAATGTCGATGAACTGAATAGGGACCGGTGATGGTAGGACAACCTCAGTGGGAGGCGATAGACCCGGGGCTATGGTTAAAGCGACTACTACATTGTGACGAGCGTAGGACTGAGCCGTTTCTATGATGGTGAATGCACGTGTATTATGACTTCCGGTGAGCGTTTAATATCAGTTGTGATAACTTTTGAGTAACATTTCTTTTTACAAAAACGATTTTTAAGTATATATTTTTAATTAAAATTATTTTAGCTTTTTCGGGGTATCATTTGAAAAATCAATTTGTTGATTTTTTTTTCATTTGATACATTACTTTATATTATATTAAAACAGAATTGTAGAAGTTTATATAGAATTAATGTAAAGAAACAGAATTGGTGAAAACTGAGTTAATAGTTTATTACATTTATTTTATTTTCAGTGTGTGAGCCTGTATGTGAGAGTTAGTAAGTTTTTCTATTTGTTTTCTTTTTGTGTTTATATATTTTTTAATTTAATCTAATTGCAGTGTCAATGGTCAATAAGAACTCGAAAAGCTAATCGCAAGAAAACATACACAACGACACGTGAAATTAAGAATAATGCTTAAATTCACACGTTTATTCATTCTTGTAATAAATTTTATGATTTTTGATATAAACTTTTGTTGTTAAAAAACAAACTTATGATTTTTAGAACAATTTGAAAGGGCATTTGTTTTAATTAAATTGATGCAAGACATATGTACATTTTTGTACATCTTCATTCTCCTTTGTATTGAAATGATCCGTAGTTTTTTTTTAATTTTTCCAATGTATTTTATAAATAAAATAACACTAAAGGAAACATAAAAAGTTTAAATTTAAGTCGTATGAGATATGTAACATGTGTAATATAAAATTTATGTGCAATGTTCAACTTATTAAAAGATACATACAAGTTTCCTTCATGCAGCCAATCCGACGATCACATTTCTCCTCTTCAGAACAGTTACATTGTTGACGACATCCAAAGCCATAAAATCCAGCTGTACAATGTTTTCTACAATTTTCTCCCCAGGACCCAATGCAAGCTTTAAAATTTTATTTTCAATAAGGTTTAAATACTTTTTAAAATAATAATGGATTTAAAGTCAAAAAATGAAGAAAAAAACCCATTTATTTAGAAAAATAAGACTTACGCTCACAAATTCCTGTAAAGTTTAAAAAGTCTTCACAACATTCAATAACTTCTGTTATGCTATGAATTTAAATAAATAATGATGAGAAATTATTATCATATGTCGACCGGATATATTGGTATCCCAGTAAACTTGAAATATAGGCACCACAGAGACAGCCATGGTTGAATGTTTTACTGAATAAAGAGGACAAAGGTCAACTGTTAACTAAACTGTATGTTAAACGAGATGACTTTAGCTTGTCAATTATAAGCTTTCCTTAGTTATGAAGTGATATTCTGTTATCACCTGCTTATTGTGTGTAAATCACCCAACTTATTTGCTACTCAAGAGTCTGATTGTAGAGCAATACATGCTACTCCCTGATAATCTGATTTTACAATTGTGCATTTCATAGTTTCTTTAATTTCGACAGTTATGATTGTTACCTTTTTCTCAAATGTATCCTTTCATTAACTCGTATTTGGACTTATTTCATACTAAATGTTTTGCCTTTTAAAGACAATATTTTAATGCGTAATGTATCCTTGATCAATTCATATGGCTGATGTTTGAGCCATAGGAATTGGTGACCAGGTGTGACTGATCAGCAGGGGATGCTTACTCCTCCTAGGCATCTGATCCCACTTCTTCACCAATTTGTGTAGTTCAAAGATATTTTGAGATAGATCGCTGTTCTTTAAGTCTTTGGAGATAAAACTTCAAATAGTGAACTTTTTTCATCAATGTACGGGTTTATCGATTAAAAAAATCACTTGCATCTGTGTAGTTCAAAGATATTCATGTAAATATAAGGAATAACTGTTTTTATTTTCACCTTTATGACATATATTTACCTATAGATATTAACTTAAAGATTTTATTCGTAGACAAAAATGCTTGTTGCATAGACTGTATTCTCTCTGTATAAAAATAATAATACATAAGTATTTATTAAGCACATTCAGGTATTGTTCAAATTATTAATATTTATTGATAACAGTGTTTCTGATACTTAATGAACACAACTTTTGAATTCCTTAAACATTTTATTTTTTCTTACTTGTTGTAACAGATATTGATCCCTGGAATTGAGTAAATCCCATAACATGCATTTCTTGTATTCATAACGTTTGGAGCTATCAAATAAAATAAATGAATCAGAATCAACATTTATGATTGTCTTCAGTTATGATCAATTTTCTGTAAGAACAAGGTACAGTTTCAATTCAAATTAAGCCCTGTATTTTTCAAAAATGTGTAAGTGATATAAGAAATTAACATTCATTCTTTCTGAATCATAGGAATTCAATGCAGTAAGAATACAAAAATTGTTTTTTTCTCTTTTTTGTATTTGCAGGCTACTGCATGACACTTTATGCTGATTACAAAAGAATTACTGACCAATGAAACATATAGATATAACAAACAGAATTCTCAGATGTATGTACACCGTTAAATTATATTTAATGCAGGCGACACATCCGTTCTTAAAAACACTTTAGTTCTAGTATAAAAATTGCGAATGTAAACGGTGGACATGGGGGTGGTTATTCATCCACGGCACCTGATCTCACTACTGATGTTAAGAAAGCAAGTGCTCTGTTCCCGATTTTTATTTTTAAATTGTTTGTAATCTCGATATTTTGTACAAGAAGCGAGACATTTATTTTCCACGTATAATATAAATAATTTTTAGTGAGAAATCTTTTCTTGACAAATGTAATTTTTTTATTATAATTTTCCATTCCTTTATGAAATCTTAAATGGAAATGCTGAATTTACATTGATGTATTCAATGATACTTACTGAAATGTGTACTCTTAACCTCCACACATCCTATTCTTTTGTCACATGTCTGATTTTCGGTGCAGTCACAACGTTCACGACACCCATGTCCGTAGTACCCGTATGTACACGGATTTGAACAACCCTTTCCATAAGAACCAATGCAAGCTGTGGATTAAAAATATAAAGGTATTTTTGAGTCCTATTTTGTACCAATTATTAAGTTTGTAAAATTTTAAAATTTCATTATACCTTTACACGTCCCAGATATATTCTGATAATCTTGACAGCATACAAAACGCCCGTATCTGCAATATTATAAAAGATAAGGTCTTTATATGTATCAATTCAAAATTATATCCGAGGAAAAGAGTTCGAGTCATTGATTAGTGTCATGTACTTTGGTTTTACTTTGAAGCTAACAAATTTTTAACACTACATATGATTGTATTGCATACCTTTTAAAATCTATATTAAATGAAGGAATTAAAATCAAATATATATATTCATAATTTTAAAAGTTGAATGGGACATTTTTCACAGTGTGCATCTGTACTAGACAGAAATATTTTAGAACACAATTGATATATGTCACTGGGTTGTAACCTGTGACATTTTAATACACCAGTTTATACATACCTATCCTTACACATGTTTACGTCGCTTGCTGATGACATCAAAATAAAACTAATACTAATTGCAGTAAAAAGTTTTAATTTGTATTCCATTTTCACTCCATATATCGATAACTATTTTTCATTTAAAATATCAGGAGGGTATATTTCAGATATAATATCTAAGCAATTAAGGTCTTCATATTTCCTTCTTGTTGAGCACCGTATCAAACTTTAAACATCTGTGACATTAATGTTTTCCTGTAATTAATGCATATACACTTGATGTATTAGAATCCAGTTTATTTGACAGAATAGAACATATATGTATTAGAATCGAAATCTATCATATTGTATTTATAAATATACATGCATTTTTTTTTTATCCAATCAAAAGACGGAATATGGAATTCAATTCAGCTTCTTATTATATGTATTACGTTAAAACCTGCAAACCTGTAATCATCAAAAACCTCGGCATTTATCATTTATTCTATCAGTGAAACATAACATAGGAGAAAGTGTAATAGGAGTATGCTATTGATATATTTGTTGAATACTACAATGTAG
Source organism: Saccostrea cuccullata (assembly GCF_032062105.1). Lineage (NCBI taxonomy): Eukaryota > Metazoa > Mollusca > Bivalvia > Ostreida > Ostreidae > Saccostrea > Saccostrea cuccullata. Next base: position 128 of record NW_026921415.1, on the reverse strand, counting down.
TATTTTATAATCATAATCATGACCATCGTCACAGGAACTATCAAACACAAAAAACCTTTAAAAGCAAATCAATCAATCGTCTGGAAATTCAACCGAATTCGATTGAGGAAATGTCCTGTAAAATTGTA
>NW_026921414.1:0-18453 GCF_032062105.1 Saccostrea cuccullata | reverse complement strand
GTCTTTGTGTTTAATTAAATCAAAAAATAAGAGGTATAAAAATAAAAATAAAATTCAGCATTCAGAAATATAATATTATGAAACTTATACCTTTTATCTATTCATTTCTTTATTTATGTTTATAAGTATCATCAATCAAATTAACCAAATATATCAATTATATTGTACAGATTTTGGACATCACCAGAAAAAAGTTTTCTTGAATTATATTTCAAGTGGTAGAGTTACTTCCTTTATACATGTAGTAATTTGGGTGATCAAATTGACCATATACTCATCAAATGAGTATCTGCACTACTGGACGAAAAAAGTGCTGTGAATCCCAAATTTTACTGATAATGTTTGATAATTACTGATACGGTGCTGTTCTTGCTGATAATTATTGATATTTACTGTTATTATTACTGTTGTTGCTGATAATTTTAGTTGTTGCTGATAAATACTGATAATTACTGTCGTCTTTTACTGTGGAGTCTGATAAATACTGATAAATACTGTTGAGGTACTGTCGCTGCTGAGAATTGCTGATTATTACTGTTGAGGTACTGTCGATGCCTAGATTTACTGATAATTACTGTGGTCATTGTTTTTAACCTGGGAATGGATGAAAATAGCCTGAGAAATGATTATTTGTTTTTTTTTTTTTTAAAGTATTTTATCAAATTCATTACAGTCAATTACAAAATTATTCTAAATAAAAAAGTCACATTTTATTAATTTGTTTTCAGTTTACAGCTATTAATTTCATCATAATTATTTTTAGACCACAATGATAACATAAGCTTTCATAAATGTTTATGTTTTTTCTTTAAATTTCTCCTTACACGTAGATGACATTATCTAGGAAAATTATTCTGTTGTATTTGCAGTGGTTTTCTTCCCAAATACTTTTTTAAAAAGTTTAATTTTTGTTCATAAAGGTTAAAAAAATCTCATCTCATATTTTTTCTCACATGTATGTGTACTGTCATCAAAAGTTTTTTGTGGGTATCTTCAATACTTCAATACACTCAATGGTTGTAAATATCAATTTATTTTACCGTGTGGAGAACTGAAAATGCATGAACACATTAAGTTGAAAACATCCCCCCCCCTTTTCCATTTACTTTTAAATTAAGCTCTCAATTTAACAAGACAGTAGTCTTGAAGCGTACACTTTGTTATTTTAGAGAAGAATGTGACAGGGTTAAATAATTAAATTGAAGCATCTTTAATTATTTTTTTTATGTATTATGTAGACATCGCGCTCTAAGTTCTCCAATGTTCTCCCTGCGATATATCATTGTGTCGCTTTCTAGCTCTCTCTCTCTCTTTCACTCTTCTCTCTCTCTCTCTCTCTCTCTCTCTCTCTCTCTCTCTCTCTTTTAAATTATTTGTTAAGGCTTAAGTATTGTATACTACATGACATAAATCTTATGCAGTGAGATTTTCAGTCAATGAAATACACGTCTTTCTTTAGGCTAATTCTTTTTTCATTGTATACAGTTTTAAGTCTATGGGCATATGGCGCCAATCCTTAAACATGTTATATGCGGTCAGTCAGTTAAAAAACAAGATAAATCTAGAAAAACTGACCAGTCAGCAAGGGCCCCGCCATGGGGTAGAATTAAAAAGGGTGCAGATAACGGAAGAATTAAAAAATGTACGAAGAATAAGCAACAGCAACTGTATTCTTAGAATTTCAAGATAATTCCTGAATATTCAAAAACCTAAAATAATATCCTTGTATTTACATTAGGCAGAAAAGAACAATTTAACATTGAATGTATTAAACAATTATGAAGCTGGTGGGATATAGACTGCCAGCCTTCAATGAATGCAAATATCATGAAGGCTTGTTTTCATTAATCTTAAAGATAAAGAAAAGCCTACTAAATTTTCTGCAACAGGCTAGATAATTGATCCCTAAAGGATTAGTTAATTGTGCCTCTCTCTATTATTTTCTTCTAAAGTTACAATAAGAACTTTTTCAGTATTAATGATAGAATGGGGTTTTTATAAAACTACCTTAAAAATTAATTAACATAAAGTGAAAAAAGTAATTAAAAAAAATCTTCTTTAATCTATCTCTTGTTTTTAGAATTCAATGAAATCATAACTATATTAAACAAAAATAAATTATAAAAATTTATATATAAATCCACATTTCACAGTGTTCATAGCATTCCAAATTGACTTAACTTCAAAACAAACTTCATTTGCAGACAGAGGTGGTAATTCATCTCTATCTGACAGATAAAGATAATGCTCTGGATTTTCTTCAGGAGGAAACCTAATTAATCCCAAGAGACTCATAGCCAGCATTCATTTTACAATGGGAACATCTTCAGCAGTTATCTCTCTTTGCCAATGCATTCTAAAGTTAAGGAATCTACCCCACCACCCCAGCTCCAAACCAGGGGACACAGAGAACCAAACTTAGCATCAATATATGTATTTCTGCCTACTGAACTACCATACCAAATTTGAACTTGATTGGGCAACCATAAAAAAAAGTTGCCCATTCATTCTTATGCATAGTTAAGGAATCTACCCCACCACCCCAGCTCCAAACCAGAAGACATAGAGAACCAAACTTAGCATCAAAATATGTATTTCTGCATACTGAGGTTCCATACCAAAATTGAACTTGATTGGGCAACTATAAAAAAAGTTATTAGGAAAAAAACAGAAAATTTGTGGACGGAAGACAGACAGACGGACAGACAGAGTGATTACTATAGGGCACCCGCAAATCCTTGCGGGGCCCTAATAAATCATAACTTGAATAAACTTTTTCCATTAATGCAAACTTTGTGCTTGTTGTTCTGAACATACATGTCAACCACGTGTAAAAGTTCTACTTTCGTTTTAGAATCGGATCAATTATTAGTACATTCTGCCATAGGGATATCGTTACGGCTTGCGTTTTTGTATAATTAGAATTTTGTGCAGAGATTATCATTTTTTTATTAAATTCCATTTTTGTCTGATGCTCTTTGTATAAACGAACAGTACATACTTGGTGCTTATTTATATGATTTTACTTGATTGTAGCACAAAAAGGAGTTGGTGAAATACCGTTTACAATTAAAGTGATAGCCGATAGGGCAAAGGTCGTTCTTTAGTTGTGTGTTTTAAAAGTCATGCAAGTTATGATATTATACTTATCGAATTTTTTATATGCATGAATAAAATTATTTTAGAGAATCAATTGCAATGAACCATACAAAATTCAGAACTGAAGTAATTATAACATTTATTCATGAGTGCGATACACACCATGTTTCTGACATTCGGATCCATATATTTATTAAGGTTTTTTTTTCCTATTAAGCGAAAGTGGAGTTTCCCGGCATCTCAATTGTGAACAATTAATGCTAATATTACTTCAAAAAAGTGCTTCACTAAACAATCTTTCTCTTTATATCTATATGATTGTATATTTTGCACACTTTTTTTTTATTAAAAAGTGAAGTCAATTTCTCGTCTACGTATTTACCGGTCCGAAACCATCGTTAGCAGAGATTCAGAATTGAAAATACATGCGACCACCTCCCCCGGGATATTCTTTTATCTGAAAAACAAAATATACTCCCCGGCCTAAATTCCCTTACTTCGCATTATAGCAACCTACAAAATTTTTTTGTTTAGTTTCTTATTCACGCATGCCTTTTAGACCTACTGTTATGATAAAATCACCACATTTTATATGTTTTTGTGGTCTATGTATACTAATGTAAAATGGTAAAAAGATTCAAATAAATTATTGATTGATTGATTGAAGAAATATGCGTAAAACTAAAAAATGAAATTAAATACTGAAGAAAGATAGATCTTTGAGAATTGAAATAATAATGGAAATACGTCTGTACAACGTACATGTACATGATGTACATGTATATATCTTTTTTTTTTCATTATAGTACCAAAGTGTTCTATTCTAAATATTTTTCCTATCAATTTTATTCGTCATCAAATTCAATATTACGGAATGTTTTTTTGTGCGACCATAAACTTTAAGATTGTTCCAAAGTAGCGAGTACATGTACAGTGTAGGTAGTTTGTTTATTGATAACACCGATAGCCGCAGACGAAGAACAATAGGTAATTAGTGCCCATTGTTACGCTGACCACTACAATTTGCATGGAATATACAAGTTGTACCCCGTTCTACCCCGGGGCTGAAGACATGTACACAGTACAGCCAAATCACAGGTCGATCACCGATTTCTAATCAATTGAAATCAATTTAAAGGTGTTTTCCTTTCAACTTTTTACCATGCAAAATTGAAATCGATCAATTTGATCATATACTAATAGTAACATATTAAATTAAGTTTCACTTCAGTTCTTATTTCCATTCCATAAAATCAAACAAAAAAAATTAATGAGATTTCAAAACTGATTAAATAAAAAATGATTTTGTATTTAAATTTTAAGAGACAAACTAAACACATGTACCTTTGCACTAGGGATACTTAACCTCTAATTTTTAATCAGCTCGCCCCATTTGCCGGTGGCACATGCATACGGTGTGCACTTGTACATATGTACATGTGGAGGAGTTTAATTCTTGGACGATCTACAAATGTCTACATAACATTCAAATAAATGAATAAATAAATAAATTATTAATTAAAATCAGTGCCCACAGATTGAACATATTCAAACCTGTTTTCACCTCTTAGTTATTTTTTAAAAAGGATAAAATTTCTAATTTTTGAGCAAATTTTCAAATATTTCGAAAAAAAGTACTATTAAAAAATGAACATTTAACAAGATAAATATAATTGTTTTCGAGAAAAAAGGCCTTCAAAAACAAAATGTTGTCCAAACTCGACCAGTTGACCAAGTGGAAACGGAACAAATCCAACTTTCTTACCTGCAGGAAACTTTTTTTATCCCGATTTTTTTTCCATCCATTAAGAACTTTTTTTCTTTATTATTGAAAAAAAAAATATCACCGATCTCCCTACAAAATTTTCTTGGAGTCGGAAAGGCGGCGATGGATCTTTTTTTTAAGATGGCATTATTTTCTTTTTATTTACAGTTTATTTTTCAAGAAGATCTTATGCAAAAGTAAAATTCCATTTTTTTTTCTGCAGTTAATTTTTTTTATTAATTCTATTTCTATATATTCATTCTATTAATAATTCATTTGATTATTGTCAAAATTTTCACAAACGTAATGTAGAAATTGAGATCAGCATACATACATACATATGTATACCTTACCATGCATCATTTATTTCAATTGTACCTTTGATACCATATTAACTAGAGATGTTTGTAAAAAATTTATGCCCCCCTCCCCAACAAATTGGAATTTTTCTAAGTCCAAGGGGCATAACTATGTCAAAAATGGTGTGATCATACCCAAAACCGAACTTGACCTAGATATTTATCTGACTAATCTGTATACTAAATTCCATTTCAATATGTGCAACCTCTCTAAACAAAATGAATGGAAACTGCAAAAAATTGGAATTTTTGTAAGTCCAAGGGGCAAAACTGTCAATTATTGTGCGATTGTACCCAAAACAGAACTTGGCCTATATATTCGTCTGATTAATCTGTATACTAAATTCCATTTCAATATGTGCAACCTTTTCAAAGAAAATGAACGGAATTTGCAAATAATAGGAATTTTTGCAAGTCCAAGGGGCATAATTTTGTCAATTATGCTGCCATCATACCAAAAACAGAACTTGACTTAGATATTCATCTGAATAATCTGTATACTAAATTCCATTTCAATATGTGCAACCTCTTCAAAGAAAATGAATGGAAACTGCAAATAATAGGATTTTTTGTAAGTCCAAGGGGCATAACTCTGTCAAAAATGGTGCAATCATACCCAAAACAAAACCTGATCTAGATATTCATATGCTATACTTGTATACCAAATTTCATTTTAGTATGTGCAATGGTTGTAAAGAAAATGAACAGAAACTGCAAAAAATTGGAATTTTTCTTAAGTCCAAGGGGCATAACTCTGTCAATTATGGTGCAATCTTACCCAAAACAGAACTTGACCTAGATATTTATCTGATATACCTGTATACTAAATTTTATTTCAGTACGTGCAGCAATTGTGAAGAAAATGAACGTAAACTAAATGGACCGACATACCAACAGACAGCAGCAAAGCAATATGCCCTCCCTTCATCGAAGGGGGGCATAAAAATAGTGTTCATAGAAAATTCCTTTTTTCAGGTTTTTAATGTCATAAAATAGTTGAATATGTGTTATCTTTCTCTGTCAATATATTGTCTGATGAACCTGATTTCAGGAAACTTTAAATTGACATATGTATCACTTTTGTGCATCTTCATGTCGTTCTTAAAGACTTTATGCCATCCTATATTTTCTACACTTTATGCTATCACCTGATTGTGTCCATAAGTGTTTCTTTATATATACTCTGCTGAATGCATGTCCACATACATTACATTTGTAAGGTTTTTCACCTGTATGTATCATCATATAGTCTTTTAAAGTATTAACATCAGAGAAAGACCTTTCGCACACAGATAACATTAATAAGGTTTATCACTTGTATGTCTCTTCATGTGTTTCTGTAAGTCCTCAGACAGCTTGAATGCCTTCCTACACTTGTCACATTTATAAAGTTTTTCACCAGGATGTGTCCTCATGTGTATCTGTAGTTTTCCTGCCCAGTTGAAAGCCTTTCCACATATATCGCACTTATACAATTCATCACCTGTATGTGTCCTCATGTGTTCCTGTAAATTATCAACTCGAATGAATGCCTTTTCACATACTTCACATTGAAAAGGTTTATCACCAGTATGTGTCCTCATGTGAGTCTGTAAGCGTGATGACTGGGTGAATGCCTTCTCACACACCTCACATTTATAAGGTTTATCACCTGTATGTGTCCTCATGTGTCTCTGTAAGTCAGTTGACCGACTGAATGCCTTTCCACACACATCACATTTATAAGGTTTATCACCTGTATGTATCATAAGGTGGGTCTTTAAGTTGCTTGATTCAGAAAAAGACTTTCCACAAACGTCACATTTATGAGGTTTATTTCCTGTATGTGTCCGCATGTGTCTCTTCAAAACTGTAAATTCTATGAAAGCCTTTTTACAAACACCACATTTATAAGGTTTATCACTTGTATGTGTCTTCATGTGTTTTTTTAAAACTGCCGATTCCATGAAATTTTTCTTACACAAACCACATTTATAAGGTTTATAACCTGTATGTATCCTTATATGTATCTTCAAGGTATAAAATCGTTTGAAGTGTTTTTCACACAAATCACATTTATGTGTATTCAAGGCATGTGTTCTCTTATTTTTGTGTAAGGCACCTGATTGGTTGAAAGTTTTTTCACAATCATCACGAATGTCAAGTTCTTCACCAGGTTGTGTCCACGGGTAGCTTTTTATTTCTTTTAATGCAGTGAAGGCCTTCCCACATAATTCACACTTTAAAATTTTATCCCCGCTTTGTGCCCCAGTTTGCCTCTGTAATTGATCCCCGCTTAGTGTCCCAGTTTGCCTCTGTAATTGATCCCCGCTTAGTGTCCCAGTTTGCCTCTGTAATTGATCCCCGCTTAGTGTCCCAGTTTGCCTCTGTAATTGATCCCCCCTTAGTGTCCCAGTTTGCCTCTGTAATTGATCCCCGCTTAGTGTCCCAGTTTGCCTCTGTAATTGATCCCCGCTTTGTGTCCCAGTTTGCCTCTGTAATTGATCTGTTGAATCTTCCCTACTGTTAAATAAACCATGCTTAGTACTTACACTTGCATTGATTTGTTTTTCTTCATCTCTTGTCTCATTTTCTTCTGAACAGCAGTTCTTCAAATTTTCAGTATTTCTCTGATCGGATTCAAACTCTCCCCTTTCCATCTGTAAGATTGACCAAAGAAATCAGTTTTAATGCTCAACATGGTACTATTAATATTTTTACTGTAGGATTAATTACACACATAAAGACTAAATGATACATGAATTCAAGATTTTTTTTTTTAATTTCAAAATCTTTGTCAAAAACCATGGCCAAGAGGCTTGAATTTTACATTACTTGAGGATTCATATCAACATAACATAAAACTTTCCCGTTCTTTAGCATGTTTAGAAAGATACATGTACTGTAAAAAAAATCCCCTTTGTGGCCTCTACCTATCGGGTAGTTCCCAAGGGGTCATGATTTGAACAAATTAAATCTTAAATGCATGAATTGTTATCTCCTCTTGGAAGAAGGTCTGTTCCTTCATTTGAACAAACTTGAATCCCCTCCACGTAGGGATAATCCGTGGCAAATTTGGTTGAAATGGACCCTGTAGTTTTCGAGGAGAATATGAAAATGTGCACAGGACACTGACGCAAACAGACGATGACAGATAATGGACAAAGACTGAGTTCCCTTGTGGGCCATGGCTAAACGTGAAAAAATAAACAATCCAATAACTTTTTCATCCCAAATCATTAATTGATATCTAAACCGTACGACTCAAGAAATTTTACCCCTGATTGGGCCTGAAATCCACGAATATACAAAGAACAAAACCATTGAATATTCCAGGGGTCAGCCGACATTTGTGATTTTCTATTATAGTAAATCGAGTATGGTCAATCATTTCAAAGCTTTTGTTTACTATGAGCCTAACTTTGTACAAACTTGTGCTAGTGACAAAAGACGCATAATACATTGATAAAACTTGTGTGAAGGTAGGAAATTTGCATACAATTAGGCTGGTAGTTAAAATATCAAAAATGTAAAAAACGTACAATGTTTTTCCTATAGCATTGAAAGCCACCTAAACACTCCTTTTTTATTTCAAATTCAATGAAACTATATTTGTATTTTTTTTTCATTGCAAGAGTACCAATTTCTTAGTTTGATCATTATGACTCCAAGATCACACAACTTCATTCAATTTTTTAAAACAAATTTGGTACAAAACGTAACATTCTACAAACATGCCCGTGTATGATCCACCATGTTCAAGAGTCTATTGAAATATCTATTCACCTTGATTTACATAAACGAAAGTCAAAGAAGATTCGGTACAACTTTTCCAGATTCAGGGAATCCATGGGCATTTATAATCATTTAATTGTTTCAAATCCACGCTGCTTTAGGTGATGCTTTACATGTATATGTGTTTTAATTCGAAATATCCACTTATTTCTAACTATTACCAAAAGAAAACGATTTGATAATATATTGTTTACATAAGTAAAATGGCACATAAAAAGCATAACCTAAGTGCACTTGTCCTTTGGTTCAGATGGGCCTTAAAAAAATAACAATTGTACAGTACAATTTATTTTGGAAATCAAAAACATAAAAGTCTTTGTGTTTAATTCAACCAAAATATAAGAGGTATAAAAATAATATTCAGCATACAGAAATATTTGTATTATGAAATTTACACCTTATATTCATTCATTTCTTCATTTATATTTATTAGAATCCTTAATCAAATTTACAAAATATATCAATAATATTGTACAGATTTTGACATCACCAGAAAAATATCAAGTTTTCTTCAAAATGTGTTGAATTATATTTCAAATGGTGGAGTTACTTCCCTTATACATGTAGTAATTTGATAAAATTGACCATACACTTATCAGATGAGTAGATAGAATGAATACCTTACCATGCATCATTTTATTCCTCAATTGTACATTTGATACCATATTAAAAATAATGTTCATAGAAAATTCTTTTCTCAGGTTTTTACTGTCATTATTATGACAGTGGAAAATATGTGTTATCTATCTCTGTGTATATATTGTCTGATGAACCTGATTTCAGGAAACTTTAAATTGACATATGCCTCACTGCTGTGCATCTTAATGTCGTTCTTAAAGACTTTATGCCATCCTTTATTTTTTACAAATACATGCTGTCACCTGTACATGTGTTTTTGTGTTTCTTTATATGCTCTGCTGAAAACATGTCCACGTACATTACATTTGTAAGGTTTTTCACCTGAATGCATCGTCTATTGTCCTTTAAAGTATTAACGTATTTTTATCACCAGAAAAATATCAAGTTTTCTTCAAAATGTGTTGAATTATATTTCAAATGGTGGAGTTACTTCCCTTATACATGTAGTAATTTGATAAAATTGACCATACACTTATCAGATGAGTAGATAGAATGAATACCTTACCATGCATCATTTTACTCCTCAATTGTACATTTGATACCATATTAAAAATAATGTTCACAGAAAATTCTTTTCTCAGGTTTTTACTGTCATTATTATGACAGTGGAAAATATGTGTTATCTATCTCTGTGTATATATTGTCTGATGAACCTGATTTCAGGAAACTTTAAATTGACATATGCCTCACTGCTGTGCATCTTAATGTCGTTCTTAAAGACTTTATGCCATCCTTTATTTTTTACAAATACATGCTGTCACCTGTACATGTGTTTTTGTGTTTCTTTATATGCTCTGCTGAAAACATGTCCACGTACATTACATTTGTAAGGTTTTTCACCTGAATGCATCGTCTATTGTCCTTTAAAGTATTAACATCAGAATAAGACCTTTCGCACATATCAAGTTTTAATATAAGGTTTATCACTTGTTTGTCTCTTCACGTGCTCTGCAAGTCCTCAGACGGCTTAAATGCCTTCCAACACATGTCAAGTTTATAAGGTTTTCCATCAGTATGTGTTCTTATGTGTATCTGAACTTTTCCTTCCCAGTTGAATGCTTGTCCACACAGATCATACTTATTTAATTTATCACCTGTATGTGTCCTCAAGTGTTCCTGTATATTATTCGAATAAAAGCCATTTCAACAAAATCACATTAATTAGGCTTATCACCTGTATGTGTCCTCAGGTGTCTCTGTAAGGTGTGTCACTGGGTGAAAACCTTCGGACTTACATCACATTTGAAAGATTTATCACCAGTATGTATCCTCATGTGTCTCTTTAAGTCGGGTGAACGACTGAATGCCTTTCCACAAACATCACATTTATAAGGTTTATCACCAGTATGTATCCTCATGTGTCTCTTTAAGTCAGGTGACCGACTGAAAGCCTTTCCACAAACATCACATTTATAAGGTTTGTCACCAGTATGTTTCCTCATGTGTCTCTTTAAGTCGGGTGACCGACTGAATGCTTTTCCACAAACATTACATTTATAAGGTTTGTCACCAGTATGTTTCCTCATGTGTCTCTTTAAGTAAGGTGACCGACTGAATGCCTTTCCACAAACATCACATTTGTAAGGTTTATCACCAGTATGTATCCTCATGTGACTCTTTAAGTCACCTGACAGATTGAATGCCTTTCCACATACATCACATTTATAAGGTTTATCACCTGTATGTGTCCTCATGTGTAATTGTAAGTGATGTGAGAGGTTGAATTCCTTCCCACAAATATCACATTTATAAGGTCTTTCACCTGTATGTGTCCTCATGTGTCTCTGTAAGCTTTGTGAGAGGTAAAATGTCTTCCCACACACATCACATTTATAAGGTTTATCACCTGTATGTGTCCTCATGTGGCTCTGTAAGCATTGTGACTTGGTGTATGTCTTCTGACATACATCACATTTGAATGGTTTATCACCTATATGTATCCTCCTGTGTTTCTTAAAGCCACTTGAATGTGTAAATGCCTTCCCACATACATCACATTTATAAGGTTTATCCCCTGTATGTACCATAAGGTGGGCCTTTAAGTTGCTTAATTCAGAAAATGACTTTCCACAAACATCACAAGTATGAGGTTTATTTCCTGTATGTGTATTCATGTGTTTCTTTAAGTCATTTGACTGTATGAATGCCTTTCCACAAACATCACATTTATGAGGTTTATCACCTGTGTGTGTCCTCATGTGTCTCTTCAAAGAACCTGACTGTGTGAACACCTTCCCACAAACATCACATTTATAAGGTTTATCACCTGTATGTGTCCTCATGTGACTCAGTAAGCATTGTGAATGGGTGAATGTCTTCTGACATACATCACATTTGAATGGTTTATCACCTGTATGTATCCTCATGTGTTTCTGTAAGTCACCTGACTGACTGAATTCCTTTCCACATACATCACATTTATAAGGTTTATCACCTGTGTGTGTCCTCCTGTGCCTCTTCAAGGAACCTGACTGTGTGAATGCCTTCCCACAATCATCACATTTATGAGGTTTATTTCCCATATGTGTCCGCATGTGTTTCTTTAAAACTGCTAATTCTATGAATGCCTTTTCACAAATACCACATTTATACGGTTTATCACCTGTATGTGTGTTCATGTGTTTCTTTAAAACTGCTAATTCCATGAAATTTTTCCCACACAAACCACAATTATAAGGGTTATAACCTGTATGTATCCTTATATGTATCTTCAAGGGATAAAATCGTTTGAATCGTTTTTCACACACATCACATTTATAGCTTATATTACCAGTATGTGCCCTTTTATTTTTTTGTAAGGTGCCTGATTGGTTGAATGTCTTTTCACAATAGTCACAAATATCAGGTTCTTTACCATTTTGTGTCAGAGAAAGAGATACAGAGAATGCCTTCCCACACAATTCACACTTTAAAATTTCATCCCCGCTTTGTGCCCCAGTATGTCTCTGTAATTGATTTGTTGAATCTTCCCAACTGTTAAATAAACCAGGCTTAGTACTTACACTTGTAGAGATATGTCCTTCAACATTTTCTTCTGAACAGCAGTTCTTCAAATTTTCAGTATTTCTCTGATCGGATTCAAACTGCCCCCCTTCCTTCTGCAACATTCACCAAAAAATCAGTTTAAATGCTCAACATGGCACTATTTTCACTGTAGGATAAATAACATACACAAAGACTATATTATACATGCATTCAAAAGTTTTTAAAATTTCTAAAACTTGGTCAAACTCGATGGCCAAGAGGTGAAAATTGCTCAAGGGTCTTGTCAAGAACATTGATTTATTTTTTCCAACAATAAATGTGAACTAATACAAAACCACATTAAACATATTATATGTCAATACTATCTTTTACAATATGAAATTCCATGTCTACTCTTTTGATGTACAACTCAATTGGAATTTTTCGATTTAAAAACATTTTTTATGAAACACAGCTTGAATATTTTTTTTCACATTCCATTTTTTTCTCTCCCAAAACTGAGCAAAAGGCCCATGGGCCTAGTATAAGTCACCTGAGTTTAATGCAACAACTTTCCAAAAATTGAATTTGATTTATGTTTTAAACATGAAATGATGCCATGAAATTCACAATTTTGTAAGGGGCACCATTGCTTTTCATACATGTAATTACACACTGGATCACTTTGCTCACTTTGGTTACTTAATACCCAGAGGTACAGAGTATCAAAGAGAAAATACATTTTCGGGTAACATCTTATAAATTTTATAACTTATAAATTTGATTTCATCATGTTTTTTATCAATACCAAATTGCATATACAGTGGAGCCTCATTTATCTGGACGCTTTGGTTCCCAGTCAATTTGTCCAGATATATATGTCAAGTGTCCGGATACCTGAATCACCAGTTAAACAAGACAATATAACATTTAAAAATTCCATACAGATGAAAAATTGTCTGGGTACTGAAGCATCCAGATATCTTGCGTCAGGATATCTGAAGGTCCACTGTATCAAAGAATTAAATCATTTTCACACTATGTAGCCCTGTGGGGATCCAGGTTAGAAAAGATCCTCAATACCCCCTTGCTTGTCGTAAAAGGGGACTAAATGGGGCGGTCCTTCGGATGAGACCGTATAAACCGAGGCCCTGTTTCATAGCAGGTGTGGCACTATAAAGATCCCTCCCTGCTCAAGGCCATAAGTGCTAAGCATAGGCCTTAATTTGCAGCCCTTCACCGGCAATGGTGACGTCTCCATATCAGTGAAATATTCTGGAGTGGGACATTAAGCGGTATACAATCAATCAATCAGGCTATGTAGACTACCCCTTCTACACATGCATGTAGTTGATTTCCTTGATTTCTCGATCCCGAAAAATTCAAACTAAATTAACAGCGAGTTATAAGGCATTTATTTTTCTTATGTTATACTGAGAAAACAAGAAAAAGAGGAAGACAAGAGTGTTGAATTGATTTTCAGTGTATCGAATGGTGTACAAGTGAAACTGATGAAAGAAATCTAAACTAAATACCTCTTAAATTAATTTCATGCTTTATATAGTTTAAAAATACATTTGTAATTCCTTACGTTTTGCTAAATCTTCTATGAATACATGTAACCTTTTGTACATCTGATATATTTACATAATGTAGATTTCATTTATAGTAGGTACACATTAAAAGTTCGTAATAAATATTTACCGGACATTTTCTAAAAAAAAAAAAATTGCACCGAATTTTGGAGCGAGTATGATTTTTATCAGAATAAAGAAAAAGGCAAATAATAACTGTTCTCCCGACCCGACAAGAATATATCAATATATGACACTATTTCACACACACATGGCCTTTAAAAAAATCTAATTATTTAATAATTCTATTTATGATTTCTCAAGTTACGTATTACGCTAAATTATTCAAGATTTACATCAAAATTGTTGATCTTCTTAATCTTAATGCGTGTATATGAAAATCTTCCTTCTGGATGTACAGATGAAGTCATCCCGTCCTAATGGTAATAACAAACTGAATGACTTCATCAGAATGAACGTGAATTAGACCCAATTCCTGGTGATACTTAACAAGATTATTCTTTCAATTAAGGTAAGGTTTGCGTCTCCCTCCAACTTTTATTTTTTTTAATATGCACACATGCCATATATCAATTTATTCAGGGAGATTAGCTTCATCATTTAATATGATTTTCAAAGATATTGCCCGTCCCATTTTTTTAGTAAAAGACGCCAAATTTAACGTATTTCATATTTCACCTCGAATATTATTTTCATTGAAAAAATTGATTTATTTTATTAATTATCAAACTTTTATAATTAAAATGACCTGAATTAGTATAATTCATGCTTCTATTATTTAAACTATTAATTTTCCGTTATCAAAAATGTGAAAAATTGGGTAAAAAAGAAGATTTTTCAATTTTCCTTGATAAAGTGAAACCGTTGCCATGGCAACAAAAATTTAAAAATCAACGTTTTACATATCTACCGATTCCATCAAATTCCATGTAGTTATTAATTTGATCATTTTAAATAATTTGAACCAAAAAAATATGTATGTCCCCAATATTATTTCCATGGAAACAGGGGCTATATTATGGGTTCGGAAACACAAAAATCAGGCTTTTTCTACACTTATAAAGACAACATTGATATCACCTTGTCATGGTGAATGTTAAAGACTAAATGTATTTTTGATATTGTTTTTAAGCAAAACTTTGCCAAAAATATTCAAAATAAAACTCCTCCTGTGCTACAAGATGGTCTAAAAATTTATTCCATGAAAGAAATCTAGTATTTATGGCAATCTTAACATCTGAATATTCTGAGGAAATTGTCCATGAATTATAATGCAACACCTTTAGAAGTACATGTATATGTTTATAAACATACTTCAGAACATGTTGCAACTAACCCAATTAAAAGCCTCTGAATTTGACCTCATGCTGATTTAGTTATTCCAACATGTAGTAATTTCTAGACATCTTCGTAGCAAAATATCTTTATTCAGTTATGTCTCGTGACTATCATTATACATGTATGCCATCTTTTGAATGAAATGTTGTAAGCATTGCATCCACGAAGCTGCTGTTTTTATAATTAAATGATTTCTTTACTTCAAAGAGTAGAAATGCTATCTTGAAAGTAATGTTTGTTTGCCCTCTCTTGACTCTGGGTAAAATTATTAGGTCGGTAGGTGAGAAAATCTTCAACAACATTTCTTTACGGGAATAAGAGGAATAAAAAGAAAAAATACGGCCCTGCATTGAAAAAAAAAATTCAGTCTGGTCATTTTAGTCAGTCGGTCTGAGAGGCCCGACAACCAACATATCTTAAAGATGGCCTATTTCTACACTTCATGGACATTAGCTCAATCATTGGATTAGGTAGTCTGAGAATCTAAATTGAAATATCAGACAGAACAAAATAAAGATGAATTCTAAGTGACATCAATTCATACTTTAATGAGTTTACAGAGTACTTCTGATTTCAGAGAAAAGGCAAATTCTGCAAAATGACATAACACTGTCATAAATATTTGTCTAGAACAGGGATAAAGAAACAATGTTACAGTGATAGATATATCTCCTTGATATCCATGAAATAATAATTTAAATATAAAAAAATTTTCTCCTTTTTAAAATCAAAATACAGAAAAAAAATAAAAGATTTTAAATGTAAACAAATTTAAAATAAACTACATTATTTGTGAAAGATTTTAATTTTAGTTGATTACTAAACTGGTCTTATCATTCCTACTAAATTAACAACCTTTCAATTTCCAAGTGTCATATTTTAAACTGTTAAATGTTCACTGCAGCTTTATTTACAAAACTCATCAGTTTTCAGAAATACTTATTTGAGCATATTAGGTCCTGGTAAGAACAAAATTTAATGAATAAAAAAATATTAAATTTAATTGTTCATGTATTAATTTCCTTGCAATTTTACAAAATAACCCTTTTAAGAAACTTGTTACTTGTAAGTGTAGACAAAAGCAACCTTCAATTAATACCTTAATGTATACATTTATTTTACTGAAAACAAATTCAAAGATGGACAAACAGATCATGCACTGCAATCATCACATACACATATTTTTTAAAATATATTGAAAACACCATGTATATACTACCAGGTAGATAAGGATGCTGTTAAACATTAAATTTTTTTCTATAATCTATAGACATATAAAAAATATGCATTGGGTACAACAAATCATCATTTCTTTTTCCAAATCTCCATTGACTTTGCCATGTCTGGTTCAACATCTTAGCTTGATCCATCCAACTTTCTTTAATATTCTTGAGCTGATATGGGATGACCTCTACTTTGATTAATGGCACAAATCTTTTAAGGAAACACTGAAGTACTTTTTTTTGTTCTTATCTATTCCAATTAATGACCCAATTGATCTGAAATCATATGTGTTCATTTTTACAATAACATTTAAGGAATTGCATAAGGAATTGGACTGAATTTCATTCACTCAATGAAATTAAATTTCCAATAAAATCAATGAAAAATCAATATGAAATTATTGTACAATTTATACTTTAGATTGAATTAATGAAATGCAAATGCTTGATCAAGAAAATTAATGTTCTTGTCATGCACAATTTGTATTAATTAAAAAATGAGATATTAATTAAAATCAAACCTCATTTAAAAGGTAACTTGAACAATTGAATACCTGTTCCAATAATGTTACAAATATTAGGCCTGAAAAGCACGGATTTTTTTCATAATTTCTTGAATGAATGCATTTTTATTTTTTGGCAATGTTGGGATATTAGCCATCTCACATCCTTGTACCGTTTATTCATCGTTTTTAAATCTGTAGTCAGAATATGATTCATAACTTTCAGTAAAATGAATAGTTAAATAATTACCTGATGAAAATACTATCAACAATCAAACTGTCGACATCATCATTGGACATGGTCAAATGCACCGTGACTTTTTCTTCCCTGTTCGGACTGCATAAAGCATAATACTTTACAGGATACTCTCAGGTCTGTTCTTTTTTCCTTCCCATTCTCACTTAAAATTTTAGTGTAGTGTTGAAGCGAGAAACACACAACAGCAATGCGTCGATGACTTTCTTCTGATCGGAATGGCCTACAACTTGCCACATTCCGTATCGAAAATAAACAAGTCCTCCTTTATTGGTTCATCCACATGCATCACGCTAATCTCAAAGGCTTTTAAGATTCATATGCTTTGATTTGTTATAAGACTTTCTCCTTAAAACGTCCTTTGTTTTAGTCCTAACAATAAGTGACAACAAACATCAAGTATGACAGAGGAAATTCGTTACCGAGATGCTTGGCATCGCTGGTTTAAAGTCGCCTGTTTCAAACGCTTTCGTGATTCGCAAGAGTTATCTCCCTGTTAACGCAAACCTTACCTTAAGTGTAACTCGACAGTTAGTTTGCGTTACAAAATGTACCAACTCTTGAACAACCCACATAACTATGTACTGCTTACGCCTGAATTATTTTTTCCCAATACTTAGTCCTTAAACATTTCAAATTTATAATAGATCATATTCATATGTTAAAATATCCCTTTTATATTACATTTCTCTGATTATTCTTTGTCAAGTATAGTTACGCCAGATTTTGAGTTTGAGAGAATGAAACAATGTACGATTTACTAAATGACGTGATTAATTTGCGTAATTAAGTCGCTGGATTATTGAAATCAAACTCCACCTAAGTGTACCCCGATAAACCAGCAATATTTCTTCATGCACTACAGTTCGGAATCTCCTTCCTTAATATTTCTTTTTCCTCTTTTTGTCAGTAAAAATTGTAATATCAATTGATTTCAA